>NC_135565.1:3874141-3886641 GCF_964340395.1 Glandiceps talaboti | reverse complement strand
TCCTCGAACCAAACTTTGAGCATTATCACATATCTGTCCAATTCTTGTAGATTTTGACAATTAACTTCTTAACGGGGTGCAATCTTAAGTCACTAGGTCACTGTCATAAAAGCTTTCTAAATTGATTTTTGGTCTATGCTAGTTACTTACCTATCAAGGCTAATCGCACACAGGTTAAATATAGAAGCAGTACATAACATGACGTCACATGCTACCCACACGTCACAGAGTTCTTTACTGAGATACCAAGCACCGCGATTGACCTGAAAGTGAGGGCGAATATTTGTGAGTGAGTAAACAATATTGCGGAAGTTAACTGAAGATTTACAGATAGCGTATACGCATTGTTGCTGCAAGTATAGTCTAACAAAAATCATCCTTCATTGTCATTCAAATGTCGTACATTCATTGGTGATAATAGCTACAATAATGTTCTTCAATCTGTCTCGTCTTGTCTGTCTGTCTGTCTGTCTGTCTGTCTGTCTGTCTGTCTGTCTGTGTGTCTGTCTGTGTGTCTGTCTGTGTGTCTGTCTGTGTCGTCTGTCTCTCTGCTGTCTGTGTCTGTCTGTCTGTCTGTCTGTCTGTCTGCTTGTCTCTACTGTTTCTGTATCTCTCTGTGAATACAGCATATACTTTTTGAGGGAGTATTTACGCCATCTTAAATTCTTGAAAGTAGAGGTTAAAACTACGATTTACTTCACAAAGTGAATATTTGCAACAATTAATGGGTAATCTATAAGATGGGAATGAGGGTGTCTTGATGACATGGAACGAATACATTTCATACATTTCTTCTATACATTTTATTTTATTTCGCAGTCAAATGGTAATGTTAAAACTATCTCTTCGACAGGACAATTATTCAGATCTGGAGAGAAAGTTTCAAGAAATTCTCGCTTTGGACCGCAGACCACTGTAGTGTAGTGGTTTGAGTTTGGACAGAGTACTGCGTATTTACTACAGTTCGGTCTTAGCCGTGGGTACACGTTGTTCATATTGAAAACAAAAGACATTTGTGTGCAAAATAAAGTTGACAGCTATAAAACTTTACAATCTATATCACTATGGTTTTAACTGATTGTAAATCTTTTCTATTTCTTCTGTAATACTGAATTTTTACAGATGGCAAATTTTACAACAGTACAGTATCAGATCCAGTGGCGCACTGCACTGAAAAGAAGTTCGTTGTTTACGCGCCTGTAACCATAACTTAGGATTAGGATTACTAAAATACGTTCTGCAGATATTCCTATGCGACATTAACTAATTATGAGACACTTTTCCATATTCCCTCCTTACTTGGCACTTCTCTGGAAAACTTGCAACCATCGACAATTTAAGAAAAACGCACATTTGTCATTATAGGTATGGTTTCAGGATCCGGTACTACGTCTCATTACATCGAACTGACTCTATGCCTGAACACAGATGTTTGCATTGGTTGATGATTACTAATTTTAATTCAGAAAAGAAATACAATTTTCTGCTCTGTTACCTATAATGCCTGAAATGAAAGTAACGTTAACGAACTGAAGGCCCGATGTGAGTCTACAAATGCCATCACATTTTATTTAATTTCAGCATAGATGGACAACATAATGTCGGATATGCATCATCTTATACTTAATAACCTCAGTTGTCGTAAGGTGACGTCATAAGCACACGTAGGAATTTTTGACTCGTGGCCAACAGGTTTCCCGTTTACTGGTGAGGTGTGTAACTTAAACATTATACTAAAGGGGTTTACTTTCGGTTTAATATGTCACTTCCGTATTAGACTGTTGATGAGAATGACATACGCATCAAGTTTAGCGCATCGGATTTCAATACTGGTAATGCATCATACTCATTCTAGCTAGCCGTTTAATATGTTAATATATAAAAACCGAGGATGAAAGTCATTACACGCTTGGGTTATAGCTCATTTTCAGGTATATTCCAAGACAGCTATGGCGTTGGCGTGACAAAACAAACCAGGAATGCATAACATCACCAAATTGAGTCTTAAATGAACCGCAAAGTGTTATCAAAAATCATGTTGATGGCACAATGTGATTTCAATGATGAATGGGCACGAACAGATTAACAGTAGTCGGTCATAAGGTAAGTGCAACAACCATATGTGCATGGAATCAAAGGTTCCACGTTCTATTTTTATCAAATGAGGAACAATGTCGATGCACATACCTGGATAATAATCGCGCACACATTACGTGCTTCATCATTCAGTTTCATATGTCTATATAAATATCTTGCTATCTCGCCGCATAGATATATATCCTCAAGGTACGGAGGTGTAATCAAGGTTACACCAAAAGATACAGTAACTCTTGTATATGATGTATTTGAATTCTGACTAATTAGTATTTCACCTTCGTTGTCGGCATGCCTGGTTGTGGTCATGTTTGGTAATCAATATCACTCTGACATTCTGTACACCGAGAGAACACCGACAGCTTACATGGCAGCAAGAAAACACAGCAGGATAACTAATGGACATGAACAGTATACAGATGGGTTTACAAGTGGTTAAATAGTAATGCCTGTCGGCAATATGAATGCGAGCATAGCTATTATGAGGAAATCTCAAGAACTAAGCGAGGATAATTATTAGATCGAGTACTGACAGCAACATTTAGAACGTATGTATGTATGTATGTATGTATGTATGTATGTATGTACGTACGTATGTACGTATGTATGTATGTATGTATGTATGTATGTATGAATGACTGTATTGTATGTATGTATGTATGTATGTATGTATGTATGTACGTACGTACGTACGTACGTTTGTATGTATGTATGTATGTATGTATGTATGTATGTATGTATGTATGTAACAAAAAATAGAAATGTAATACGGTGACATCACCCCACTGGAAACAAGTCTTTGACTTTGGTGGGTTAGGCAAATAATTAAAAAAAATTGTACAAGTTTCTATTTGTATATCTGTCAATCTTGTTTTACTGAAATAATCTAACTAACTAACCTAGTCCATCGGGATTTTTTGTCAATATGAAATTAAATAACTACTCCAATAAGTGATCGGCATGTTGTTATAGTTGTTTTTATTCCAACTAGCATTGAAGGATATCTGCCCTACCTCCCTCCCTCCCACTGTGTTTCAACTTGCCCACAAGCCCATATAATTGTGACTAATTTACCCACTTCCCACCAGGAAAACATGTATGCTTTCCAATGTACCAACAATTCATTTTGACCTACTTAATGTGTGCCCCTCCCCCCCCCCCCAATTTCATTTCCCTTGCACTGTATCAAAATCACGACATCCCCAACGCCATTCTTCCCTTTTCGCACCCCTCCCGCTACCTATTGTAAAAACAATTACCCATCCACTGAAAAATTACCCATCCACTGAAACATTGCGTAACAACAGCTTTTTGCAACGGTTTCGTTGACGGTACCTGAGTAAAGATGATTGTATGGTGTATGCAAATAAATTTACTAGTTTATTACTAGATAAAAGTGTATAAATGTGGACTGTATAATGGCCACGTACAATTATTTGATTTCCATGGATATCATTTGACTGAAGCTTCAAAAGCGTGTATATACTATAGTGTGGTTTTCAGGGACATTGAAAACATTTATTTAATTTCTCCATCTTCTTTAGCGCATGATAAACTTTCCCGAGATCCCTGCAAAACTTTGACATACGTATTTACAGACTACGTTGCACTAGGAGTGTTATAACCCAGGGAAGTGGTTGAGCTGTGTGGATATCATGATAAAATGTGTACTCCTTTTTCGGCATTAAACTTAGTAAATTGCCGAATAATTTTCAATCAGCTCGTGGAGACCACACTGATTGGACACCCAAAAGCAATGTTCTTGGTTTGAATCCTTATCCAAGGACCCTTTCTCCAACAAAACAACTTGGAAACGTACACCTGAGCTCATTTCAGACCGGACACCCCAATAGGAGTGCCCTTTGCCTATATGTCAAGTTACCTACCCATTTCATGAATTGGGCAATTTCATAGATTGGGTGTAAATTCTGTAAATTCTGCACAGCTAAAATTTAAATTTATTCTGAGGATGTAGAGCATTTTTATCTGATTTGGGATGGAACATTTTCAGGTGATGGACTTGCATTCAAACAGAACGTTGGTATACTATACGAAATGCCAATGCTGAATGTATTAGTACGCAAAGTGAAATCCGTGAATATCAGCCAAGTTATAATGAGAACACTTTATGCCAAGTCATGTTGAAAGTGCAGTTCCATTTTACGTCTAAAAGTGGTTGGAGGGTTGATTTTTAACGAACACAACACCAAGTGATCATGTAATATGTGGTACAAAAGTATGAAACCGTTGTGTTGGAATATAGCACTCGATCATTTCATTCCTTTATATATTTTTTCAAGATACAAAAATGACCAATTACTTATTTTGAAGTACTTCCCGTAGGGTGCTGGTATAGAACACTGTACTTAAGGAAACATCTGGCGTGTCTCAGTTACATGTGCATTCCCTTTGCTATTTAATAAGCTAACAAGAACGTGTCTGAGATGTAAGTCCGTTAACTCTGTGTGTGTGTACTTTTCGAACAAACGTACACATACACATACATACATACATACATACATACATACATACATACATACATACATACATACATACATACATACATTTACATACACACACATATATACATACATACATACATACATACATACATACATACATACATACATACATACATACATACATACATACATACAGCAAATAAACAAATACACTGAGATAGAAAAATACAAGCTTCATACATAAAGGGAGAAATGAATGTAGTGTGTATATAGTGTGAATGTCGGACGGAAACAACACGGATTCAACACTAGCTTATTCCCCTTCCCCCATCTTCGCCACACTGATCACGAAGTTAGACTAGGGGTGGTTTTAATATTAGCCATTTCTGTAGGCCTTAGCAACTGCACATTTTTATGACAAGCTGTGATAAGAAAAAAGCCTTTAATTGAAAAGCAGAAAACTATGTTACCCTTTGCGCTCCTCTGTTCTTTTGACATTTAGGCGATTCGTAGAAACTGATTTTCTTCGTCGGATGAGTTACTAAATGGTTTTAGGAAAAAAAGCTGTCACGTGTACTGCCAGGGGATTCAACATAATGATAATTACCTCTCCATTCTCTCTCTGTGTCTTTGCCTGATTGCATGTAGTTTGGGTCAAAATATCATGTCCCATAGCAGTGATGTGTTTTCTCTGCTGAAGAGTTATTTTTGTAGTGCATGGAAGAGATAGCATGTGATGTCGAATCATCTATGTTTTAATGTGCTATTTTTATCATTCTGTTTTCTGGACTCATTTCATGATTTAATATCACCTACAATTACTTGCGATTTCAGAGAAACAACAAGTTGATCTTGTTGCCTTTATAGGGTATCTTTGCTGTGAGACATTAAATCATGTAAGTCGGTAGAAATAACACATTCATGCTGCACAATGAATATTCATGATTCTTAGATGCTCATTCCCTTTAATTTAAAACATCTCTTATGATCAACTTGGTGTTTCTCCGAAATTAAAAGTAATTGCAGGTGATGTAAAATCATGGAATGACTCTTCGAACCCATAGCTTAGGCCTAAAAAATATGTTGGTTTCACCTAGTTTTTTTCACTGCCGAACCTAACTTTGCTTACATATTCGAGGAAAAAACATAAAATCGCGAAAATTGTGAAGTCTTGCAGGAAATAGTGGATGCGAAAGCTGACATCAACTTAAAAAGACAATATAAAACTGTTCTTCAAATCTGTAATGGCTGTACGTCTGATGGGGAAGAAACCAATAATACAGAGATCATATGGAAAACAATGGTAAACATAACTATCTGAACTAGACATTCATGTATGCAAAAATTATCTATAGACAAATTAAAATTAAAAATCTACCTACCCACCTATTCTAAAATTGAGCGTAATCAGAACCACGCATTTTTTGTTAGGCCTTATTTTTGAAAATATTTTATGTCCTGATGTGGCGTTTGAGTTAACTTAGTTGTTCTATGTAAATGTGAAAATCGTGTCTACATCATCAATTGGCTACTGTAAATAATCAGCTCGTTGTATGCAGATATGCTAATAAAACAAACAGATGTAACATGCATGCCTTCCGCAAGGACGATAAAAGAAACACTTTTGAATACTCTTCCTTCATCAATTGTTTGTACCTGTAATTGCAACTATATTGAAATATATGAAAAAATGAAGATGGTCTCTTCGCTTGATACAATCTGGCACTCCAAGAGAGAAAATAGAATTTATTATCTAAATGATTTTGAAGGCACATCTAATGCATTCAAATATGTGAATTGTCATTATCTATGCCTTTTACACGCTAAATGACATTTTGAAGAACTACGCGGATGATAATCACCTAATCAGTTACTAATTTAATCATGCAAATTAGTCTCTTAAAACACGAGGCTTGTTGTCATGAACAGTCAACACATTTCCGTATTTGGACGAATAAGGATTATTATGTTAGTTGATAAAAATCTGATATGAGCTAACATTAATGATGTATCTCCTGTTTCGGGAATTACACTAATCGTCAAATATACTTCGTAATAGTCAGAGACATACAAAGGTCAGAAGTGCCCGGTGTTTGATGGATTTTATGCAAAATTAATCTAAAACAAAACAAAACACATCAAACGTGTGAAACTGAGCCGACAAGCTAGAAAACAGAGCTAGTATTGTGTCTCAAATATCACATGAAAGTATTGTATGACATTGTATAAGGCTTTGAAGAAAGTTATATTTTAAAAAAATTGTCGGTTAGTCTATCTTCTATGAACTAAGGTACTTTTCATGTATTCTATTTCTGAATAAATTATTTGCGTCCGTTCTTTCAAATGCACAGAAATTATGACCAGACGTTTGTGCATTTACATACCCCCATTTCTGGTCAAAATTGCCCAGAACTGAGACTTTTATGCAACGATTTACTCTAAAACAGAACATATCAAAGTCTGCGTCAATCTTAAACAAGAGAACAGAAAGCTTGTTTACAGTAAATTGCTGAGCCATTGTGACTGGAAATGTGTGGCTTAAGTACCCTAATGCTTTGGCATTTATGTCAAGGAGTGTACTTAAAACGCTGTTTAGTATACTTCAGGTACGTTGCTAAGTGTTACGATTGGAAATATTGCATTTTTTTCGGAATTGGGTTTAAATTCTACTATTCTGGCAATCTTGGCTAAAAGTCAAGTAATCTTACGTACAGGAGCATGACGTTTACGGATAGAGGATAAGTGATCATCTTTTTCTCCCTTGCCGTGATTTCCTTAACACACCGTTTTTGTTTTGTTTTTACAGCTTGTTATACGTGTTTCGTCCTTTATCCTGTTCTAGTTAGAAGTGATTTTTTTTGCAACTCTGAATCCTAATAATTTGACATTCAATTTAGACGATTTTGATTGCCAAGATTATTCAAAATACTACGTGTGTGTGTTTGTATGTGTATGTGTATGTGTATGTGTATGTGTATGTGTATGTGTGTATGTATGTATGTATGTATGTATGTATGTATGTATGTATGTGTGTGTGTGTGTGTGTGTGTGTCTTTGTGTGTGTCTTTGTGAAAGATGTTGAGGAGTAATCTACCTAGCTTAAAGAGTTACTCGGATTAATCTATATTCACAAAACAGTGACTACACTGTGCAACATTGTGTTAAGCAATATCACGCTTCTCGATTTGATTCTGATTTTCTATTGTTTGGAAATTTATAGAAATTATTGTCTTATTTTATTTATTTTATCAAATATTTTATGTTTGTACAATACAGAAAAATATATTGTTTACACTCGAATTTTGCATATAAGTTATGTCTTCTATGAATAATATTTGATACATTTCGATTGAACGCAGATTGAATTCCACGGTTATACAATGAAATTCACCTGACTAGCGTGAAGGGAATAGACACAGTTGTGATTTTCAAGATAAACTCAATTGATGAGACTCCTGTATATAAATAATTACACTCTTTGGAAAGATCAATTCCAACAATCAATGCCAAATGTGGTATCTGATAACTGGAGGTTGTAAAATAGATGTCTTGTGTTCAATCTCAGTCTAAGGTTCAATCCACTGTATTGCAACATTGTCTATAAACAATAGTGTGCTTAGTAAGTCAGTCTAGATATTGTCGTTTTGTATTTTACGACCTCCTGTTATCAGATATCACACATGGCGTTGATTGTTTGAATTGAAGTTTCCAAAAGAGTGTAATTGTTTATATACTAGGGGTCTTATCAAATGACTTTATTTTGAAAATCGAAGTTGTGTCTGTTCCTTTCACTCTGGTCATTTGGGTTTATTTTGCTACTCACTTTTGGGGTTAAGTGGATGTTAAAGGAATAAATAAGTCACCAAGTTTAAAAAATCATTTCGTCACTGCAGAAAAGAGATTGAAAAATCGTTAACAGCTAACTTTGAGCAAAATGAATACTGTATTGCTACATGTCCTAAGATTATCTCCACGATAAATTGCTTACTTTCATATAGAAGTGTTTACTCACCTCGACATACACAGCTCCTGGCATTACCAGTAATCCAACAAGTAGATCGGCAACTGCCAGACTAACGATGAAATAATTTGTAATATTACGGAGATTTCGTTCTTTAACCACGGCTACACATACTAAAATGTTTCCACATACAGTGACCACAGACGAAATCAGAATTAACAACGCCCAGTAGTTTTTATCTTGCTCCCCTATGCCCTCCATCTCTACTGATATGTCGGTGTGACTTTCTTTCGATGTAAATCATACGTTAGGTTCATTCATACCGATGCCAGCTACTACCTCGTGTACATGTATCCCTGACTCCTGTCTTCCTGCACTTAAATTGTGATTTGGTGTTTGAATATTCAAATATATTATTGTTGCCTAGCAACTGGAAACCAAACACAACGCATTATGATAAGTACGTTATATACCATCATTAGTGACAACCATTCGTATTGTATGTTAACTTCTTGTCTGATCCTTCCTTTCGTAATTGAGAAACTAAAATGCCACGAACTTATGTCACTATAATCTTATCTTACTAATTCACTTCCATTGCAATTGAGCGATACTAGTCTATTCCGTTCCGTTCCGTTCTTTTCTATTCTATTCTATTCTATTCTATTCTATTCTATTCTATTCTATTCTATTCTATTCTATTCTATTCTATTCTATTCTATTCTATTCTATATTCTATCTTAGTCAACTCTATTTTCCCAGTAGTCCTTACTACCGTTGTATTGCACTCGATCAGATCAGTAGATAACACATTATGTTAAATTGGATTACACCACAGCTGCATTTTCTATCCCAACCAATTTTATACTTTCAAATAACATTATGAAAAAAACACTTATGTGCTCTTTTGCATCCATCCATCATAGTGACATAGACTTACCTTTATCTCTACTTTTTCATAATCTTCTTTCATATTGTATGTTTTCATGTTAATTCGAATTGCGGCATTGTCATAGGCACTAAAGAACAATTATTATACAGAGCAAAATTTGACAATTGAGGGAGTCATTCAAATAGGAAACAGAACACAGTGATTTAATATACAGGAAATCTGCAGTCCATATGACTACTTTTTGAAGCATTCCTTACAGCTATATCTTATTGGATAAAATGTCATTCTATTAGGTCATATGCTGTAATAGACAACCTCAGAATTTATAACTGTCAGCTTCCATTTTACAGATATACTCCTCTACTGATACAGACAAACTCACGGTTTATGACTGACAGTTTCACAAATTTGCATAAAATGTATTTACATAGTACGATCGTTTCAATGTATCTTCCTTTCCATAACCATGCTAATATCCATGTAAAAAAAGACACAATGTGTACAAGACTGCATTTACGAGGCATAATGCTTGTCATGTCTCTAGATGTGTGTTGCTGTCTTCAATCAGTGTGATTCTTCTATGTGAGCAAAGATGTCGATGCAAGATTGCTGTACTTCTTGTTCAATTCAAAAATAAATTTGCTCATCAGAGCCGTTTTAATGATACCTCTATTTTACTCTAAAAGAGTAGTTCTTTATACGCCAATTATGGTCCTCATTAGGACACGAACATTTTTGTTCTTTAATAGGCGTAATACGCCTGTCTCTGGTCTAGCTGATCATATCTACACAGTTAGGCCAAGCGTTTGTTGCATTGAAATATCTCAGTCATTTTTACATTTGAATAATTTTCTATAATTGTAATTTGCCTAAAGTATTTATAGATAAAAGGTATAGTGAGAGACAATTCTTTGGATGACAGTCACCATTTTCACATCGTCTTTTCCTAATGCCTTCTTTCTTATATAGATAACGCAATCATCGATAACATCATCGCAAACTACGTTTTTTGCCTAAGGAATTACTACCCAATCATGGAAATTTTACTAATTTACCTTGTTAGAACAGGATGTGGGATTTCTGAGTGCAATTTGAAAAACTAGTGCTGATGGCGAAAGGAAATGTAATTATTTAAAGAAACCAACTTTGATCCTTCTAATTCTTACACCGTAACGAATGAGAACATAATGATACATATTACAATTTATGCAATCGTATTGAATTTTATCAAAAGAAACTGAATGGAAGATGTGAACAGTATATTTATAACGACTCAAGGGATAGTTTATCAAGCACAACGTACACTCAATATTTAGGAAGACAATTCATTTTATTTCGCCATTTTACACCATTATATCTTTGTATTTACATTCATTTAGACATATTACATATAGATTGAAACAACCTTTTCTCTTTGTAGTTATATTACGATCAGTTTATTGTGCGTTTAGATGTTGTCGTAAATCCAAATAAGTAGATAGGTAAATAATAGATAAATAAATAAATAAATAAATAAATAAATAAATAAATAAGACATAAATTTATGCCATGGGGCATTCATCATTTAGTGAAGTTTCTTAGAAATAAAAAAAAATAGATTAATTGATGATAATAAATATATAAATAAGAAAACAACACAAAGACAGCTAGCTAGAGAATGAATGAATGAATGAATGAATGAATGAATGAATGAATGAATGAATGAATGAATAAATAAATAAATACTCATTAATCAATCTATCAATCAATTCCTTGACTATCCTTAATTTAACTTAAGGAAATGAAACACATTCCTCTTAAAATGTATGCATGGTTTAAAATATTTAGATTTAACTGTTCGTCGATATGGATCTACACATAACAAAGATTCTGTTCCTCGTGGTAACTTAGAAATATACAGTGTGTGTAATCACTACCATAACGTTGATGATGGCTCAGAGACTGCTAGCTAACTGATTGGACCTTGGGCTATATCATTAAACAAGAACGGTGTTTCACGATCTCTGATCAGAAATATTTTACGTGAGGGATGTTAGTGTGTAGAATAAAATATTTATGAGTGAAAGTAATACTTTCTTTATTTATCTATTTAATCGAAGACCAACGGGAGAGGCTCCTAGAAAATTAAAAACTCAAGAAAAAGGACATGAATACAAAACACACAAACATATCAAACAATCATAACTAACAAATTGTACATGAAAACACACTGCGAAGCAAATATATAATATCAATCTTGGTGGTGAACCTGAGATAACGATCTTGCAAAATTGCATTTCTACCTCACGTAAGGGGAGGTTATGCTATGCCTTAGTCTGTGTCTGTCTGTATGTATGTATGTGTATGTATGTGTGTGTGTGTGTGTCTGTCTGTCTGTCTGTATGTCTGTGTGTATGTATGTGTCTGTATGCCTGTATGTATGTATGTATGTATGTATGTATGTATGTATGTATGTATGTGTGTGTGTGTGTGTGTGTGTGTGTGTATGTATGTATGTATGTATGTATGTATGTATGTATGTATGTATGTGGTCACTGTATCTCAATGTGACATTGACTTTGGTTTTGTTGTACGTTTCATACGTTGTATATGGGCCGGAGGCCATCTACAGCAATAGACTTATTATTCAGTTAGTGACATTCCGTATACATGTATATAGCCCATTTATTTATTTGTGACAGCAGTGATTTGTAAAATTTGTACAACTTTAGTTTATGAATATTTAGTATGTGTATGAATGCATGATTGGTTTGTTTTGTTTTTTCTATGAGTGAGTGTGATGCGTGTGTATATAAAGAACATTTGTATATATTCATATTTGTGTAACCAGCAATACATTATACTAAGCATGCCAGTCAGGGCCCTGGACCTCGATTAGTTCAGAAAGAACTACTGTCCTTGATCCTCACCAGAATTTTATTTTGTTCCTAGACGTATTTTTTTTCTCTCTTTCATTTCTATATATTTATTCAATATCTGTATAATGTGTATAGGTTCTGGTGAAATAAATTTCAATTCAATTCAATTCAATTCAATTCAATTATTATTATTATTATTATATACAATCGAGACACCGATGATACAGACAAGA
>NC_135565.1:3779141-3869141 GCF_964340395.1 Glandiceps talaboti | reverse complement strand
CTTTGCATTAAAAATGAATTTACATGGCGCCAAACAAAATGTAGTCGAGCTGATGATGCGATTTATATCAGATAACAAGCCATCACAACCTTGCTACATCCATTTGCGAATATGTTAATAGAGAACGCAATTATTATAATTCGAGTCAGAGCGGAGAATACAAGGACGAAACTTGGGGAAAATTCAAAACCTGTCAATTTGAACATGCAATGATTGAACTACATGAACATTCAATTCCCAAGATGATTTCACTTTCCGTCATTCATCCTTGATAAATATACCTCTAATGGATAATTACACACGCAACAACAGTGAGTTACAAGCTGGTATCACATATCCCTGCACTTAACGTCCACACATTCGTAGTTAAAAATCAACAAAAATAAAACGTTTTGAACTGTAGGTCAAACTGTGGTCAATATTAATCAGTTTAAACATTCAATATGGACGACGAATACTTGTTTTAACATAATGGGAAAATAAAAGATTGCAGCCGATGTCCTCAAAGGCAAGACGATGACCTCAAATTTATTTCATTAATGAATATTCTATTCGGTGGTAATATTCATCTAATCATTTTGTCACCTTCCGTATATATACATCGTCACTTCAGTAGGTGATGATAGCACGTTGTGTTTGGCAAATACCACATACTAAGGAACGGTCAGACACTGGTACACAAGCTCATCAATGAGCGAACTTCATTCGTTATGGGGGAAGGGGGTCAGGTGTCAATGCGATTGCTGGACTTCATTTTCGCTTTTCTAACCGAATTTCGAAAACTTTCAGTTTCTCTATTTACTACTAAGATGTTGATAAGTTGATACAAATTACTTCTAATGTGTGATACAGTGCTAGGTTTTCAGTAGTATATTGATGTGTTTAACTTCATCTCAGCAAACAGGTTCACAAGGTTGGAAATTCATATACACCACCATGTTTTTACATTGCATCGATCGTAGTGATGTGACCGCTACAATTTTCATCTTGGTTTACATCATAATATAAACGTGTGATGCCGCTCGTGTAGAGTAAGGGGTTTTGTCCAAAACGAACGATGTTCGTTCATTGAGCTTATGTGACATTATGCGATCGTCCCTCAGGATAACTTCACAGTGACATCTGTATACTAGCTAAGTATCTGTATACTTATAAGAATCATTGGCTTGGAACATACTATGTTGACTGGTTTATATTTTTGCTTTTAAGTGATATCAGATGGCTAGCTTGCTAGCTTTGCCCAGCATAAAACAATAATCTTGCGTTATCATCATAACTCCTGCGACATTAAAGATACCACTAATGAGAGTAGCAATTTAACGAGAGACGATTTTCTGTCTGTAATTTACACGAACAGATTCTCCTAGTCTAGTTTTTATATAAACACAAAAGAACAAGACAAGAATTTGACAAATATTACGCAGCGTAAATAAAAGGCCGGTTGCCATGGAGAACAACGTTAATGTTATTTGCAAATTAGGTTAAAATTAAAATTAATTAAAATCTGTTTTGCTTGGCTGCATCTCCATAATTCCTTACGTTTGATCTCGAAAACATAGAGATAAGGTATACCAACTGTCCCAGTTAAGTGACTAGAAGCTGGTAAATTGTTCCGAGACAAACAATAAAGCAAGTATTATATATGAGAATAGTAATGCAAGGTATATCTGTCTTGATAGATGTCACAAAGTTAGCTAATGGGCACTGCCAGGTGAAACCTGTACGATTATACACATTGGCAGCTAAATTCAAGTGAAAAGGTAAGTCGATCGCTTGATGCCGACAATGGCGAAAGAAGCTAGCAATGCCTTCCTTGAGGCGCTACTGTTCCCCGAAGGTATTTTGGAAATATGGGAAGCGGCGCGGCTGTTCACGACAAAGTTGAGATTTTGGGCTTTCAACAGGAGACAGGGGATTTCATTTCCAATCACACCCTGAATGTGCTGTTTATCTCTGCATTTATTAACAAAGGCTAACGTGACCTTGTCCATGTGTGATTAACCTCAATACGATATCCTTCACCGCCTTGGCAAATCAATATTGATTTAATTTGTTTTGGTGAATTTCGCGAATACGATTAACTATTTCTCTTCGTTAACAGAGAGACACAGCGAAAGACAGACAGACAGACAGACAGACAGACAGGCAGGCAGGCAGGCAGGCAGGCAGGCAGGTAGGCGGGCGGGCGGGCGGACGGACGGACGGACGGACGGACGGACGGACGGACGGACGGACGGACAGACAGACAGACAGACAGACAGACAGACAGACAGACAGACAGACAGATAGACAGACAGACAGACAGACAGACAGACAGACAGACAGACAGACAGACAGACAGACAGACAGACAGACAGACAGATAGATAGATAGATAGATAGATAGATGGAACTTTGTTGACTCATGTAATACATTCAACAGTCCAGGGTAACTACATGTACTCCTATCCTTTGTTTACTCCCAGCTTAAGATTTCCTTGCCGGTTTTTATGTATCCAATATTCCAATATTACTTTCTTTTCTTTACTTTAAGCCTGAATGGAAACGTAATGTAAGTTGATAAATAAATGCATTACAACTCATAGTTTCATTTTGACACTCGAGACATCTCAACTCACTGTGAATTAGTAACATTAGCTAGTGTAACATTAGAACTTTTTGTGCAGGATGTAATCTCTTAGGATGTTCTTATCCCTGCCTTAGAAACAACCTGGAGCCCTTTCTCCAACTCCATTGGTTTATGTCTGGTGAGATAATGTACTTTTTGTGTACTGGTTTTCGTCGACAGTTTAATGTTATTGGGAAGTATGAAGATTTTTTCGGCGTGCATGTTTTCATATCTATGATTACATAAAATGCCAGCAATCTCAGTGGTGACAGCAATCCAGAAATAGCATTCTTCTTACATGAATTACGGAGTGACTGGCACATCGTGTATTACTGTCCTGATGTGGATTGTAATGTTACGAGAAATTTAACATTTGAAGCAAAATGTTATCTCTTAGGAGTTCAGTACTCATTCGACATTACAATTCAGGGTGTTGTTTGAAATGGGGTCTTCGACATATATAGGTTTCCATCAAATGTATCCTATAGTAGGGCTGAAACACAAAAGGTATGACTTTTGTTCCATTTTTACTTTTTAAAGGAGAGGGGAAGATAAGAAAATAAATCAAGTTCAATGATAATAAATGTTGAAAGCAAGAAACCCTCTATATAGGTCAACACTAATCTTGTTTGCCTTTTGCGAGATATTGATGTCTTCTACATGGTAACCTCTACAAGCAACATTCAAGTGTCTAAATATATGTTTATATTGAGGTCCATGACCGAAGTATATTCTGCCTTCAATATTGATTATGTGACATCTCTACCTTCAGAATTTGACGATGATCAATAATAGCGCATACCATATTGAATTATTATTTCACTTAAAGGTAAGTGAGTGATTGATGAGTTTGCAATTTGTACACACTGATGTTCTTGTTAGATAAACAATTGTCCCCTAGGCTTTTTTTAATAGATACTTTTGATACAAGTTCTGCATTTTTAATACTATTAAATGTGGGTTTTATGCTTTCAATATGTTTGCATCAATAATTAAGTTTCTCAAAATGTACCTATATACCAGATGAGGTTTTCGCAATAACTCGTGGAATGTGACCAAAAGATATATAGAGGCAACATCTGATAGGTCATTGGATATAGAGTTAGAGGAAGACCAGTAACGATTATCATATATATATATTTTGCACGCGCGTGTTTTGCCTGTGTCTGTTTCTGTGTGCAGTGTGTGTATGTTTGTGTTTGCACTTGCGTGCGTGCGTGCGTGCGTGTGTGTGCGTACATGAATGTGCGCATGTGGTGTCAACAGTAATCTTTGTTAACACTCATCAATATTTAGTATTGACCAAAATGGTTACTAGTTATTCTCGGAATATGGGTTCCATTGGTCTTCGATGAAAATAATTTATCTATCAACAAAAAAGATTAAATTATCTAAGTATGTATGAATCCTGTCAAGACGTAGATTTTTCAAAATGCTAGAAATTATCATGTAAGTTAATAATTTCCATTGTTGATATAAAGTATACTGACAGCAAGCCTATGGCACAATTCAACTCTATTACATCAGACTTGACGTTACGAGGAGCAAATGTGAAAATGTGAACAGATGGCAAAAATTAAAGAAAGATTTACCTCGCCTCGGAAATATTCGCCATTTTACTCCATTACTAAAGACGACTTCCATGTCACTTCAAGGACTTTAGGTTAACAATCTTTCTAATCAGAGACATTGAGAGTACATATGACAATTTGCCCCTCAGCATGCACGGTATTACAGGAAGATCAACATAGAGAAAGATACATTTAATATCGGAAAAGGGTTTTCTAGGTCACACGTATGGGGTGTTTTATTTATCAATAGAAAATCGTTTAAACAGAGTCTGTATTTTCAAAATGTACAAAATGTTAAATAAATACGTCGTCAGTTCGCTCAGGAACACTTCAGACTAGACAACTATTAAGTCAAACAATAGAATTGGAGGAACATGCGAAGATGCATGACTTTCGCTTGCAATTTGTTGTTGAAAATTTGTTGTAGAGTGTTAACCGTCAATCCTAAAGTGAATACCAATACCGCCGTTGATTGTAGTGTTGAATATTTGGCACCTTGATATCTCAATACAATATCCTGAAAGTAGATTAGTTTACCTTCTTTGAAATCGACATGCTAATAACTTGATACATCAAGTCAATGAGTACAGCAGTCTTTGAAACTCCTAGTTTTGCACTTCAGCAGGGGGTTAAATTAATAAGTTATTTAATAAAACTTCTTGTATTTAGAAATATAATATATGTATTCTACCATTCAATATTTGAAACCATGACGGCTGTCAGTGACAATATCCTGAAAATAAAGTTCTGGACATTTCAATGCTATAATTTTAGATATTATATCTATCTATCTATCTATCTATCTATCTATCTATCTATCTATCTATCTATCTATCTATCTATCTATCTATCTATCTATCTATCTATCTATCTATCTATCTATCTATCTACCTACCTACCTACCTACCTACCTACCTACCTACCTACCTACCTACCTACCTACCTACCTATCTATCTATCTATCTATCTATCTATCTATCTATATTACATATATGAGTATGTGTGTAGGTGTGTATGTGTATGTATTCACGTGACATCACCCTAATCTCATGTCGCCATCCTCCTATAGAGGCCCTTTTTACGTAGTTTTACAACATTTAGCATACTATATACCTTGGTTGAGTACAAACAAGTTTGTTTCGTTTTTGACAAATTATTCCTATTATAATTTTGCCGGGCTTATAAAGCTATCATCAAACATGTAT
The DNA here is from genome assembly GCF_964340395.1 of Glandiceps talaboti. NCBI lineage: Eukaryota > Metazoa > Hemichordata > Enteropneusta > Spengelidae > Glandiceps > Glandiceps talaboti. The sequence continues at coordinate 3,863,758 of NC_135565.1, read as the reverse complement.
TGCTGTATTGTAATATATTTTATGATGAAATTTTTCTGAATGTCAATAACGTGGTCCTGGTTAGATCGTACTTTCATACTTGTTAAAGAAAATCAAATTTAACAACGCCATACAAGTGTTCTGGAAATTCATACTGTAATCGCTAATAAGTAAGAAAATGATATCACTACACAGGCTACAAGATCAAAGTAAATATTTCCTGTCTTTGTCGGTGTTGATAATTCACGGCTGGCTTGCTGATCAAATATTGACTGCATACGAAACATTCTAATTTTAATAGCCCACCTATTGAAGGCTGATTGAAATTGGGTTACATTACACCAAACAAAGATAGGTTGTAAGTGTAATGTCAATTTAAGTATAACAGACTGTTTGTGGACTGAAGAGCCGCATACCCAGTATCTGATCAGACCATAGTGACGTCACTATAGCTGATATTGATATTAATGTATACATTTTGTACAAAGATAATAATGTATTCATTTCAGTTTTCTCTTTATATTTGAGCCATGGTTTAACTCCATCATACAAGATAATGAAATATGCACCAGTCTAGATTATTTATCTTTTTAGCATTTCTCATATCAGGCTCATGTATCCGTAAGGTCGTGTGTTCTGAATATCGGGTCAAGCTTTTGATAAAGACTGGCGTGAAGTCATAATTTGTTATGCTTGAAACATCTTCAAATGAAAATTCACCTGTGGTGATAAACCATAAGCTTAGTATTGGGTTAAACTTTGGATCTAAAAACAAACTAGAAAATGTTTACTTCAAATTTTAAACACGCGACCTAACGAAGACATGAGCCTAATTAGAGGCCATAAAGGTGTCTGGAAGATTGTATATCCCCCCCCCCCCCTTCTCTGTTACATAATGTTTTTTAAATGCTTGAAGTGTGCAGTCGAAAATGTCATGTAAAACCTTTATGTTCGGACAGACGTGTAATTTGATACAAAGTGAGGAACATGGTTTCACCCAAATACAATCTTGTAAAATGTACACCATACATGTATGAATTGTATGTTCCCTCAGTATACCATTTCCAACATACATGAATCGATGCTTTTAAAACCCCTTTTATTATACAGCAAGTTGTGAGCAATTGCATATTCTACACTTTAAGATAGCAAGATTGATGGATACGGGTTCTTGCTACAGTCATGTTGACTAAATTTGATATGAAATGAAATAACGTGCCAACATAAAAACATCAAATGCATACATCAAAACATTGTCACCCGAATCTCTGAGTATAGTTGCAGTATGTTGAAATAGTTTATTTTATTTGGACAAAATGTAGCAAATCATTGCGATCTTGATATATTACAGTATAGAATGTGCAAGCACAGTTTCCTATTTGTTTCTGCATGGTTATATCAAACAGAGCCTGTGATCACTAACTTGCAATACACTGTATGTTCTATACACAACATGGAGATAATCAGTTATAAATTGTTAGTAATGTGTCAATCTATCCTCCCTCAACGTTATTATCTTAGTCTTTTGTGGCCTTCAACCTAATATTCCAGAGCTGCAACTCACAAAGAATCACTCTATCTCTTGTAATACTGTAATTTAACACGATTGGCTAAAATGTAATTGTTCTTCTCGTCTTCTTCTAAATATAATCTTTTAAAAGTAATTTAGTACAGTGAGTATGTCAAAGTCATCCACGTACGTCGGCATTTTCTTTATACGCGACCTGTAAAATGATATTCATGCCCATCAGCTTTAAAAGCTCATTACGAAGTTTTACAAGTAGACTGTTAGCAAGCTTCCCATGACTATCATTATTATTTCACAATGTTCGTATTCTCAATATTCCCAATCTAAAACTTACTGAATGTGAGGAATTATACGAAGATTGTCTGTAAGAATAGTTTCTATATTCCTATCTAACACTTACTAAATGTGAGTAACTATACGAAGATTGTCTGTAAGAATACTTTCGAATGGCGTATTAAGTGAAATGTAATCTCGTCGAGTGTTGTTGAGTGCTCTCATCGCTTTCAACATGCACCATCACGAATTTATTACAAACTTAGACTTTTAAAAGCCTGTAAACTATTTAGGTACTGACAATATGGTGTTATTTTGAGCTAGTTATTCGATAATATTCGAATAGACTGCGTGTTGCTTTATTGAAAAGGTATTATAAAAAATTGAAGATAAAAAGACCATATACGAAGACCTTCACACTCCTTGTCGTTCATGGTTTGCATATAAGAGTTTGAGATACTCGAACAGCTGGTCAAAAGTGCTTAGCATTGGAATGTTTTATAGATGCAACAAGTCACTCTAAAACAGAACACATCAATGGATGCATCAATCTTAATCAGCAGAACATACGTTTGTATGTCTGCAACACCATTGAAGGGTAAACATTACGGTTTTATTTGAAAACAGTTGTCGCCTAGACTCTGTTCCGCCTACTCAGACTGGCGTATCCTTTGATGTACTTCTCTTTAGAGTAAATCAATTGTTTTATCGAATGGAAAAGACGGTAAACACGTTTTACCAGACCCTAAATCCCTAAAAACTGTTGCCCAAATTGTTTATATCATATTTACTGACATACTTTTAGATACATCTCTTCACGGACAAATGCATAATGCTGTTCACTTTATTGACTAAGAATGCTTACTTTCAGATATATATATATGTGCGGGCACGAAAATTATTAAGTGAATTTTGAGAAACTGAAAGTCAAAACTAAGCCAATCACTAGCCATTTTAAGCTTATAACCTTATAAACTAATATGGCACGGATCAGCAACTAACAATTGTACTTGGAAAGGGGCATTGGGGGACACAGCATGAATTATCAAGTTGCTTGATAGATCTATTGAAAAGAAAGGTAGCTCTCCTTTGTATCAGTTTACCCTAAAGAACCCTGGTCGGCATTATCGTCGTTGCAATACTAAGGTTGACAGTAAATGTTGCGTATGCACATCATTATTGGTCAGATAACTATTTGTCTGATTTTTCGTTCGTATTGAAACCCCTGAGAATAATATCTACAGAGATAAATATCCTGATCACAACAGACAATTACAATTTCTGTACAAATATATCGAGAGACACTGTAATTGTATACGTTATTTTGGCGTCCCTATATGAAAGATTTAGCTTTATTATTTCTTCATCTATACATTCTTGCCGTCAAGAGTAGAGGATTTTTACAGTTGCCGTAAAATGGTATCTATGTTTCACAACGGTAGATCTTCACTTTCATACATCGTGCAAGTGGATCATACTAAATTGATGGACGGATAAATGAATGAAAGAGGGGAGGAAGGAATATTTGTCCGCCGAAAAAAAATTAACATAAGAAAATTAAATATAACGAAAGCAAACCGTAATGGGATAAGAGGAGTCAGAAACAAGCTATGCTAATCGCTTCTGATATCACCCTTAGAAACAATACGTATTAACAATACATCGCTGAGATGAAAATTACTGTTGAAATAAATAGAGCTATCCCCTTCCCCACCCCCATATATAATGGATTCATCCTAACATCAATGCAACATTTAGATTATATTCCTCAGAAGTTATCCATCTGACCTTTGAACATTTAATCAAATTGGTACATCTAAACAACACTACATTGTAACTTCTTGGGAATCTCTTTGGGTTCATTGCAAAGTCTAAGTCAACAACATGGAGATCACTAATGACCTTTACTGTAGTTTAAACTTGAATTTGGATCAGTGGAATAAGAGAATGAAAGCCATATGATCTCTCTACTAAGTACTTAGATTGGCATCAGCTGCATTCTGTCCTTCGGGCGTTTACAGCAGCGACGTACAAGAAAAATTTATTCATTTCGGGCAATGTTCATAATGGGCAACAATTAATTGTTTCATTGAAGACCTTAATCCTTTCTATAGATTTTCACAAGTTAAACAACATGTTCTCCCATATGAAATTTCTACATTTTTATATTTCATGATATTCTTATTGTAGGAGTATGTCTAATTCAGTTGAATTGCACTTACAATGTATGTATGTATGTATGTATGTATGTATGTATGTATGTATGTATGTATGTGTGTATGTATGTATGTATGTATGTATGTATGTATGTATGTATGTATGTATGTATGTATGTATGTATGTATGTATGTATGTATGTATGTATGTATGTGTGTGTGTGTGTGTGTGTATGTATGTATGTATGTATGTATGTATGTATGTATGTATGAATGTATGAATGTGTGTGTGTGTGTATGTATGTATGTATGTATGTATGTATGTATGTGTGTGTATGTATGTATGTATGTATGGTATGTATGTATGTATGTATGTATGTATGTGTGTGTGTATGTATGTATGTATGTATGTATGTATGTATGTATGTATGTATGTATGTATGTATGTATGAATGTGTGTGTGTGTATGTATGTATGTATGTATGTATGTGTGTGTATGTATGTATGTATGTATGTATGTATGTATGTATGTATGTATGTATGTATGTATGTATGTATGTATGTGTGTGTGTATGTATGCATGCATGTATGTATGTATGTATGTATGTATGTATGTATGTATGTATGTATGTATGTATGTATGCATGCATGTATGTATGTATGTATGTATGTATGTATGCATGCATGTATGTATGTATGTATGTATGTATGTATGTATGTATGTATGTATGTATGTATGTATGTATGTATGTTCGTATAAGTATGTGCACAAAAAAAGAAAGCAATCATATGATCGTTGAAGTCAATCAAATTCATACATTTACCCAACACTTGATGACATTCTTTTTGAGTTTATTGCAACGTGTAAGTGGGAGTCAACAAGTTGACTATAAACTACGATCTTTACTTTAAAATCAGTCTTTCAAATTTCGATTGATTGAACCCTACAATTCATTTAATAATCGGTTAGTTTATTATCAGCCCACCCTTTGGTATATAGTTTAAAGCATTCTGGGAATGTTTATTTTGTGCGACATGCACTTGACTACATAGAAGACCGCAAACCTTGTCCACGCAATTTCATGTATTGCGAAATAATTTATCTTTAATACAATACTAAATTCAGTATAATAGAAGTCTCAGTATGTGATGTCGTCAAACTGAAGCAGATTTACCTCGGTCTTATCTGTCATATCACTTAAACGCCTGGCAAACCTCCCTGACACCTCTAAATTAGAGACTGTGGTTTGGGGGGGGGGGGGACTAACAGAAACAGGAAACGCAATAGCATATAACTAAGTAACGAAAAGGAAACAGTCTCCTTAACATTTATAACAAATTCCGAAAAGATTTAAACACTTTCCGATCAGTTTCAATATTGAAAGTTTCTTAACAACACTTTAGAGTACAATTTTTCAGGCGCTATAGAACAGCGAGGAAATAGTACTTATCATGATCATGATCATTTCAACCGGTTTACTAGAAAAGGTGGACGGCCTGTAATTTTCTGTTCTTAGTTTAGTTTAAGTAAAAATGGCATTCTTGTCAGCATAAGTTGAAATCTGCTGCAATATTCCATACAAGCTGTTAGCTGTCTTGTCAATTGGTTTACAAACCTATCAATATCGATTACCTGATATATTGTTGTGAATTGCTCTAGGCCATAGTCTATCAACAACCTCTTAACTCTTGCATACCGTTGTAAAAATCTACATAAGTCTATCTCATATATAGTTGAATGGTCTTATTTTCAAACGACAAATGTACTGTGTGGATTTCCCTCTATATCGACCCCCTCAGGCACTGTGCACTCCTTCACCCCAATTACTATACAGGCATTCTATGTTTTGGACATTTTTTATACATAAGTTTAAATTTGCAATGTTTATTCGTCTTGCTTTCAGTACACCAGCTAAAGGTTTGTAAAGAAGGCTAGGTACAGGCCAACTCCAAAGAACTATAAACATTGAAATATTGGTAATACAGAAGTGTTACCAAAAACTTAACAAATATGCTTGTCCTTTAACTATAATACTGAAGGGATTAAAAGTCAAATATGTTTTCTAAATGATTTTAAAAGAACGAAACAAATGTTTAAGTCGGAAGAGGATAACAAAACAAATGAAAAGTATTCTTTAGAAATATAAAACACTTCAAAATAGCGAGATGGAATAATACAGAGATTGAAGAGAAATTGATAAGCATTTGATAAAAAGTCAATATTTTCATGACTTGTCTAAGATATTTCTATCCTGGTACGTAGATCCCAACTTTGTCAAAGTGAAGGTTACATAACATTGAATAAATCAAAGCGAGGCAGGTTTCGAGGAGAATAAAACAAGTCAAAGACATATAAGCGCTTACTTGAGATGAGTTAGATAAGCATTTGATAGAAATATTCACACTGTGTGTACTCTTGTTTAGATTTTTTGTCATTTCTACCTTGCATGAAAACAAATACAAAGACGTAATCAATCCCGACACAAATTAGAATGTGCAATACAAAACATTAATATGTGTTTTATAACCATGTACTTTACTTTAGCTTAATAAATGCATATGCTGTTAACAAACAAGTATTCTAATTGTTACAAGTAATAGTAATAAGGCCTAAAATATTGTTTGGTTCTGGTTGTTCTTCAATTGCATCTGATGGGAAGAAACCAATAACTTAGAGACCATATGGAAAACAACTAAAAACATAACTACCTGAACTAGACACTCGCACATGAAAAATAATCCAAAAAACAAAACATCTACCTACCACACCTATTCTAAAATTGAGCGTAATCGGAACCAAACAATTTAGTTTTAAGCCTAAGGAAAATCCTAAATTGAAACAAGACGGATTGCTTTTACGATGGGTTCTATATGAATGCCAGGGTCAGCCTTCTAGCGTTACGATGTGTTCTATATGAATGTCAGGGTCAGCCTTCTAGCGTTACTATGTGTTCGATATGAATGCCAGGGTCAGCCTTCTAGCGTTACGATGTGTTCTATATGAATGCCAGGGTCAGCCTTCTAGCGTTACGACGTGTTCTATATGAATGTCAGGGTCAGCCTTCTAGCGTTACGTTGAGTTCTATATGAATGTCAGGGTCAGCCTTCTAGCGTTACGATGTGTTGTATATGAATGTCAGGGTCAGCCTTCTAGCGTTACGATGTGTTCTATATGAATGTCAGCGTCAGCCTTCTAGCGTTACGATGTGTTCTATATGAATGACAGGGTCAGTCTCCTAGCGTTACGATGTGTTCTATATGAATGCCAGGGTCAGTCTTCTAGCGCTAGCGTTACGATGTGTTCTATATGAATGCCAGGGTCAGTCTTCTAGCGTTACGATGTGTTCTATATGAATGTCAGGGTCAGACTTCTAGCGTTACGCTGTGTTCTATATGAATGCCAGGGTCAGTCTTCTAGCGCTATCGTTACGATGTGTTCTATATGAATGCCAGGGTCAGCCTTCTAGCGTTACGATGTGTTCTATATGAATGTCAGGGTCAGTCTCCTAGCGTTACGATGTGTTCTATATGAATGCCAGGGTCAGTCTTCTAGCGCTAGCGTTACGATGTGTTCTATATGAATGTCAGGGTCAGCCTTCTAGCGTTACGCTGTGTTCTATATGAATGCCAGGGTCAGTCTTCTAGCGCTAGCGTTACGATGTGTTCTATATGAATGCCAGGGTCAGCCTTCTAGCGTTACGATGTGTTCTATATGAATGTCAGGGTCAGCCTTCTAGCGCTACGACTTTTAATTCCCACTGCGATATGATAAATGATTTTGACCCTGTAGATATATGTAGAAAACTCTAATGAGATAGAGAATGGGGTTTATACACTACCTTTTTACTTAATGATTAATGCACTCATATATCACAGCTTAGACATCGTTTTGCATACACACACACACACACACACACACACACACACACACATATATATATATATATATATATATATATATATATATATATATACATACATACATACATACATACATACATACATACATACATACATACATACATACATACATATATATATACATACATACATATATACATACATACATACATACATACATACATACATATATACATACATACATACATATATACATACATACATATATACATACATACATACATACATACATACATACATACATACATACATACATACATACATATATACATACATACATACATATATACATACATACATACATACATACATACATACATACATACATCCATGTGTCTGTAATATCAGTCATTGTCAGTTACAGCTAGCTAAATGATTTGAACAGTCAGACGTCAGATCATACATGATCATTTTGATATTCTGAGAAGATATATACATGTATTCTCAAATGTATAAGTGAACAAATCCAGTCGTCGAACTTTTACGAAAAATAAATGAAATGGTCGTCAACATGTGTCTAGAAATACATTTCATGAAATCAAATATGTATATTAAATGTATTGCATTGACAGTGTCATAAAGAATGAATTGATCTGACGGCAAGAGTTTGTAAAATGCCACATTGTACCTAACATGATAGTGTGTATTAACTATTCATGTTTCGTGTTTCTTTCATCACCGGTTTTATTCACCGTCTTCTCTTTCATGTGAATTTACATTTCAAGGGAATGTTATAGCAAAGGAACAGAGCACTTGCTGACGAGAGAGGTACCGGCGTTCTATCTTAATTAATTATACGATAACATACATTGTATAACAAGGATGCATGCTCAAACCGTCGACATTACCAGATATAAAATGTGTGTGTCTATTCAGGTAGCTACACTAATTGAAGTCCAGTGGCCCTCAAGAAATGCACTTGCTAATTGCTCTTTGTTAGTTGGTACTTTGCTAGTTGGTAAACTTTTCTATCGCTATGTAAGCTTTTTCCTATCCCAAGTTCCGAACATCATGATAGAGACGCAAATACCCCAGGCCCCACATGCAAACGGTACTTGTTTACATAATTTTGTAACAGAAAATTGGTCACAATCACGTTCTCTTTGATTTAATTTTGTTATGGAAGGAAAAGTTCATGTGGGAGGATAAAGATCAGATGAGAAAGAATGTTTAAGGTTTATTTCAAGTGTACTTAATATTACTAGCTACCTTTTCGTAGCATGCAACCTGTGTGTGACACAGATGATTGCTGTGCATAACCCACCAACAATTCAAAATAGTACAGTCATGTATAATATTTTTTTAAAAGTCTATACAAAGGTTTGACACTATAAAGAAGACAGTATTTAATCCCAGATAATTAAAAGACATATTTAGTAATGTAAGTCCACAACCCTAGAATCGACAGTCCTAAATTCTAAGGCTTTATTTTATGTAAAGGATGAGTAGGTTTAAGCATCGTGGACGCTATTTTTCTACCCATCATTTACGATCGTAAATGAAGGCAACGAGTGTTAGCCGAGGGGTGTGTATATATACGTACTCGTACTTGAATGATAGTACTAAGCAATGTAATGGAGTATTGATCCACAGTGCTATGATGCCAGGGTTTATAGAATTAACTTTGACCTAGTTAAACATATGTGAGACTTTTCTTGTATTATGTTGCCTAAAGTAAGATTTACCAGGTCTGCCAAAGGGCTGTGGCAGACCTGGTGAAACCATGACCGGAAGCTGAGGTTTTAGTCTTCCATGGACTTAATAAAGTTTGGGTTAATCAATTTCTTACAGCGGTGATAACAGCTGACATATCCCAGTTTCAAATATCATTGGACACGCTAGTTAGTAGCACATGTCTGCTCCACATTCAATCTGTTCAATAGAAACATATTGAAACTAAATAACAAAAGGCAACTTACTTTCGTAGTCTCTAGATCTGATATCGATGTAGTAGTCTTCTTCATCCGTTTGTAAAAAAAAAGTATGTACTCGTAGATGCACTAAATTCACGGTAATCAACAAGGTTACCGAGAAGAGATATTTTACATTGAATGGAAATACTCAAGTAGCACGATATGCATGTCGCCAATAACTGACTACTTATACGTTGCTTGATTTCCAGTTACTAACGTTTGATTGAAGTCAGACACTTAGTGATATATTCACAGAAAACGTCATCCCTGTGTGACTCAGCATACTAAAGACAAGCTTTAATGGGCTAGATGGTGGTTGCTGTGTATTAAAAGTCCCAAGTAATTTGTGTGAGAGTAACAAAACAGCACAGTTTACAGAAACAATTAACATTGCTTCCATATATAAGGCCTAAAAATATGTGGTTCGGCCGATTACGCTCAATCTAAAATAGGTTGGGTAGGTAATTTGTTTAAATTTTTTTTTTTTCATGTGTGAGTGTCTAATTCAGGTAGTTATGTTTTCCGTCGTTTTCCATATGGTCTCAGTGTTATTGGTTTCTTCTTATCTACAGCCATTTACAGATCGGAAGAACAGTTGTATATAGTCGATGAGATTGAAAGCGTTATGTACTTTTGAAATTACTTATTTGCAATCATTACGATTTACTTGCAGGAGATAACTTCACGAGCAATATTCGATAATCAAGATTAGATCTCAATTCCTTTATTAACGTTGTTCTTTGACGCGACTACATTCTGATTTTTAAGAAGAATATGTGTAAAATACCCCCAACAAAAGAAATGATAAAAACCCTTGCAAATAATTGCAGGTTGGGTTAATTTAAGTATTGAATGTTTGACTTTTTCAGTTTTCATTGACACTAACTACCATGGATAAAAGGCATATAGGAGTTTGTTACAGTGACACTATTCTGGTTGAATTAATAACAACATTTGTCCAATGTCGTAAATCCACACATACCATTTTACGGCACTGTACAGGCGAGGATGCATTTCACATGCATACAGAGACCACATCGATCAGATAATCGAAAAATATAACTGATAAACGTTCGCTTAAACCATTTAGTAATCACCGAAGGCGATACGACATGACTAATTGTATCGAAAATTGGAATCTGTAAGGGTTATACGAAAAATACTATAGGTTGATTATTCTGAGTTTAATGGTAATCCATAATGCTCTTTTTTCAGTCTGTATAAAGATTGATTACAACGAGGTACATTTATTAAATCTATTCTCACAGAATAATCAATGAGGCAATAATGTTATTTATCAATATCAACAATGATTTATAGAAACAACATCGCTCAATCTCTCTCATCCCAAGAGCAATCAATTTTGAACGATGGGATAAAAACTAAAAGGTGCAACACTTCTCAGAGTATTTTTCTATTTTTTAGACAGATCAATGGACCGGAGGGCAAGTGTTCGCTGATATTTGAAATAAATAAGAGCACATGTATCTATTTGAAATACTACATGTTATTTTCTTTTCAATTAGTACGTTTAGTTAAATCTTTTAAAGTTAATATTATGCATACAGCTAATATATTACCAGTAAATCTATTATGATCCAATAATTAACAATTTATTTTACACTTAGGGCCATCAACGTACATCAACGTAGAAATACTTAAATATTCTTAATAATAATAAAATGCTGAGTGTAAATTACTATATAAAGTCGGATTCTACTCTGCGACCGATCAGATATCTTCAAACTGTAGCTTATGAAAGCTTATGCATGTCTTTTTGAAATGATAAAAAATTGGGAGGGGAGGGGCGCCCTTTGTTTCAACAAGAATATCAATCTTTCATTTCCCAGGGAGTTAACAGTATTCGGTGGCAATAGCTGTTTTTAAAACAATATAATTTGACCCTTACAAAACTTGCAGAGTGATCCCTGGTTGAGAATAGGTTTAGATTCTCTTGTGTTTATATCCGAAATTTCGATAGTTAGCTTGCATACAGTTTGCTCACAAACTAAATAAATCTTCTCGTGGCATAGCCACATGGAATTGATGTACAGACAGACAGACAGACAGACAGACAGACAGATAGATGTAAGCTATAACACAGTAGATGTGTGCCGGTTGACATTTCATTGAAAGTTACCAATTGCACCAATTGTTGATGCATATTATGTCGCTAGATACATAATCTACCACGAGATGACATACACATCATACCAACAGACAATACCTACATTTTCAACACATACATTGTATAGCTAGTAATTATGAGATAGGTCCCTATGTTATACTAACTAACCTTACTAACAAGATATCTAATAGCCTGTGGTTATCTTTTTCACCAGATTTACGTCAAGATATTAGTTTGATTATTATGAGATAAATGGCATGTCATTGACTATATTGAGTCGTTTACGCTCCAAGCTAAGGGCACGTAAATAGAAATAATGACGTCAGATATAAAACTATGTCTGATGTACATAGGGCCTTTTCACTAGTCTACAGTAGTTTGCTTCCTCTGAAAATAATTAATGAGTGGAGATAAACTTACAAAAATATGCTTTCCAGTTAATTTTCCCTGTTTATCAAGTTTATTTTTGCATTACATGGTAGATTTCAATGATAACATTTGTTCTACCCTCTAGCTCGTAGCTAATCTTTTATTACATAAGATGGTAAAAGAGTTAATTCCAACAATACAACTGCTTTGAATTATTGTAGTGATTGTTGCACGACCAGAAAACTGTGTTTTCCCCCAATTATAAATAATTACATATATGCGACAAATATTTTTTGTGGATACATTAATATTTCCTAAAATCTATGCCACCCAATTTATTTCCAATACCTTTAGACGGTAATTGTAATGCTTCTCAAAGAAATGTTTATGTTTGTGAATTAACGTGAAATGCGCCTAGGAAATAAGCTGTTTAAACTGTTTAAAAGAAAACTTCAAATCATTCTCAGTTTAAATCAACAACAGAAATTAGGGGTCACCATACAGATTATTTAAAGAAAGGTCTAAATGTTATGAAAATTCATTTCAAAATTCAGTTCAGAATCCAGAATACTCCGTTACCGCTAACTCTAGAACTAATACTGGGAAAATGAAAGATTGGCGATTAAGAAGATAATGCCCCCAAAATTTATTTTTTGTTTCAAAGGGACAGGAAGCAAGCTTCCATATGACAACATTTAGCAAGGGTTTGAGAACGTTGAAATTCCCTTGTGCGCACTTTACACTATAAGACACTATATCCAATTATAGTAGTAATGGTTTAGTTTTGAACTTATCAATTTCTGTTGTTTCATCGATTCATAAATACTAAACTTTATGTGACGTGCATCCAAGATAACAATACTTTTTATTAAGATTGTTTCTGAATAGATTCCTGAAATAAATGCAAATGGGATGTATGAAATAGTATTATATCAATATGTTGAATGTCTTGGTATCTCACTGATAAACAAACAAGCCAACAAAATTTTAAGTGTGCAGCCACTAACACTGGAATTTACTATCCTACGAATTGAACAGAGTTAGGAATTAGATTCCCCTTTAAATCTCAATTGAAGCAATCATTATTAACTAAGTAATTTGTTAAACATTGCCGTTAAACCCTCGTTTCACACCTTCTATTTAATATTCAACAGATATAGTCATTCACTTTACATCAGTGTTTTTAGGTTATAATACTGCATGTTTTACTTTGGGCCACAAACATGACTAGTTTGGGCAAACCAACATTTGCCCAGTCCAGCCAGGAGTTTAATTCTCTAAGTATTATTATCTAGAATTAATACAAATGTTGTTTCTGTTTCCTTACTTGATTAGTACATTTTGGATTCTTTTTCCTTACTTGATATGTACATTTTGGTTTCTTTTCGATTTCTGGCAAAGAAATAAACATTAGAGTTATGACTATTATTACCTATTTAATAACATCACTCAAATTCATAAATGACAACTTGAAATAGACACATAGTGTGAATTTATTTGGTACAAATATGCGTTCCTAACACATCTGAGAGTTTCATGACATCTGGTTGTTGTTGTTTTTCAAATATGTTAACTAAGGCGGTTTCAACTCAGTCACGTATGGGACAATTTGTTCACCACACCGCCATCTAGTTAATTGAATACCAAGCATGATTGAAAAGAAATACTAGACTTAATCAACAAGAGCTTTAAAAGAGAAATGAAATATAAGACATGTTCCTTATTATAAGTTTTACAAATAATGGTTCACACTTTACTAAAGTCACGTAAACTGTCTTATAATATCCCAGTATTATATTACATTATCATGTTTTGTCACTAGCTAGTCAGGTTGACTCGAGTGAAATTGACATTATTACATTATTACGAACTGACGTATTGGTTGAAACATGCATAAGTACAATCTGTTTGAAGACTAGAAGTTTAAACTGACAACAAATTTAAATATTGGAATGACGACTTGCCTTCTAATAATCCAATCTAAGTTGTATCAATCAAATTAAATGACTCAACTCAAAATAAAGAAGATATCTCGATTTGCTTAGGTTATGGAATTTCACGGTTTATTTACAGTGGACGGTAAATACGCAAATAGTGGTACGGCCTTCTTGACATGGCTTTAATCGTATTGGACGAAGGTGGTCACCTGACATATATGCAAAATGGAATGCAGACAACTGATACAGTGTAGACTTTAAATATATGAATATCCATAAATCTTGTCAAGTCAAGATTCGGATAATAATTTGTCAGATAATAACTAATTCGTAATCAACAAAACTTTACAAATACAATTAAAGAATTCAACCATAGAATGACTGCACATAATTTCCTTTTTTTCAAATTTTAAGAACTGTATACTGTTAAGTTATCTTGATGTACATGTAACTACGCCAAGTATGAAACATATTCAGCGAAAAAAAAATATTATAAATTTAAAGGCATCATTATTACCAAATCATGACATGACTACAATAAATAATGCTTCGGATAGTCCTGACATTTTAGTGTGCACAATATTGAAAGCTTAACGATTACACTAAGTTTCTTAAACATTGAGGCGACACCTTTAGTTTCTTTTTTAAGTGTCGGGGTACCTGTTTTCTTATCACTTAAAAATTAAAATCGTCTTGTCAATTTAATCAAAACGCCAGAATAGTACTGGTACATTCAAACAGTGTATTTAGGAGATAGCAATGCAATGTTGTCTGACAAGACAGAAATCTGGGCAAAACCATTATCAACATTGCAACATTTCCTTTGCGTGACCAACCGTTACCTCTGTCCAGACAGATGATAACATGTGGCAATGTCAGTAATCTCTGTCCAGACAGACGATAAAATGTAGTAATGTTAGTAACCTCTGTCCAGACAGACGATAAAATGTAGTAATGTTAGTAATCTCTGTCCAGACAGACGATATAATGTAGTAATGTTCGTAACCTCTGTCCAGACAGACGATAAAATGTAGCAATGTTTGTAATCTCTGTCCAGACAGACGATAAAATGTAGCAATGTTTATAATCTCTGTCCAGACAGACGATATAATGTAGCAATGTTCGTAACCTCTGTCCAGACAGACGATAAAATGTAGCAATGTTAGTAACCTCTGTCCAGACAGACGATAAAATGTAGCAATGTTTGTAATCTCTGTCCAGACAGACGATAAAATGTAGCAATGGTTGTAATCTCTGTCCAGACAGACGATAAAATGTAGCAATGTTAGTAACCTCTGTCCAGACAGACGATAAAATGTAGCAATGTCAGTAACCTCTGTCCAGACAGACGATAAAATGTAGCAATGGTTGTAATCTCTGTCCAGACAGACGATAAAATGTAGCAATGTTAGTAACCTCTGTCCAGACAGACGATAAAATGTAGTAATGTTAGTAATCTCTGTCCAGACAGACGATAAAATGTAGCAATGTTAGTAATCTCTGTCCAGACAGATGATAAAATGTAGCAATGTTCGTAACCTCTGTCCAGACAGACGATAAAATGTAGCAATGTTAGTAATCTCTGTCCAGACAGACGATAAAATGTAGCAATGTTAGTAATCTCTGTCCAGACAGACGATAAAATGTAGCAATGTTAGTAACCTCTGTCCAGACAGATGATAAAATGTAGCAATGTTCGTAACCTCTGTCCAGACAGACGATAAAATGTAGCAATGTTAGTAATCTCTGTCCAGACAGACGATAAAATGTAGCAATGTTAGTAATCTCTGTCCAGACAGACGATAAAATGTAGCAATGTTAGTAATCTCTGTCCAGACAGACGATAAAATGTAGCAATGTTAGTAACCTCTGTCCAGACAGACGATAAAATGTAGCAATGTTTGTAATCTCTGTCCAGACAGACGATAAAATGTAGCAATGTTTGTAATCTCTGTCCAGACAGACGATAAAATGTAGCAATGGTTGTAATCTCTGTCCATATAACATAGCAATGATATATTTCTTCCAGCCAGTATAATTTCTGTATAGATAGACAATATGATATAGCAATGCTAGTAAGACTTTTGAGACAGACAGCAAAATGTAGTAAAAATTTCTGTCGTCAGATAATAGAATTACACAATTTTAATATTAAGAATTGTGTCGAGCCAAGTGGCGTGTTGTTGCAGGTTAACTGGTTTCTATTGTAGATAATGATTCAAATTTTCAATAACTTCAACTACCAAACTGTATCATTTAAGTATCATTATATATATACATTGAAGTGAACTTAAAGAGCCGTGCGTAAAAACATGTTTTAGCAAAGATCACGAAAAATATGTGTTTGTCGACAGCAACCTGTAGTAATCAATGAATACTTCTGTGACACCAAATGATATTTCAATTAGATATAGTATTGTTGTACTAGGATGTCGTGCAATTTCAAAGAAAATTCATTAAAGTGACATATTTTGCAAATTTTTCACTTCCATATTTATTAACAAAGGAAGCACTTAATATATGCAGGATCACGTAATGTTACAGATAATGTTGTAAGCAATTCTATGTTCTCCCACGGTGCATAGTATTGTATGTTAACAAGTGTTAATAGATAAATTCCAGGATACCATATGGGTGGTGTCACTATATCAGGGAGGAAATGTTTGGACTCATAAAATATCATTTACCTTAAAACCAATATGATGCAAATACGGATAGAAGAATACTCGGTGTATGACATTGAGAGATTGAGAGAGTATTATTTGTTATAAAGCTTGAATTTTGAAGAAATTTGAACACCCTGTCTGGATCCTCGATTAGTTAAAGTTCGGCGCTCATCCGATATACATGAAGTACGTTTGTTCACAAAAATGCATCACATCGAAGATTCCAACAATTATGTTGAATGTGGTCATTACGTGATGTGAGGGTTCATTTAAGGGAAGGTCGTAAAATTGTTATCGTTCCCTAATCCCTCCTGTTTGCATCTTCATAGCATGGAACCCATCCAGAGGGGCGTGTGTGAAATAACTGAACGACTGTCGTGTTCTAAGAGCTGCACTGGCTTCAACTGGAATATTTGTTGTATTTTTTAAAATTGCTTTCTTAGGTTCAATATCTTTCGTAATATCGTACAGTGTGAAGTCAGTAAACGTATTTTTGTATCTGTATACACGATACAGCATATTAAATTGATTTTAGGGCTCGAACCCAGTAATCAGCGCCCTCAACGATCATGATCTCAACACGTTTCTGTACTATTTATGGAGAATGTCGATAACTGGTTAAAATGTTTAATGTCTAATTATTTGGTATTTCAACAATTTACAGTGACTATGTTTTGGTTGACTGATCAAAAGATTATAGTCCAGTTACACCAATACAGTTTTAACGTGGTGACAGATTCGAACCCAAGCTTTCTCTCAATAGATAAACCTGTCACTACACTACCTACAGAAAATGTTGACCACTAATTAACAAATACAATGTCTTTGTATAAGTCATTGACCAATTTCTAGTGAATATAGCTTTGGTTATTTGATGAAAAAATGTCCTAGTGCAGGTTTAATGTGAATGATATTATCACACAAAAGTTTTACTTTCAGTGACATACATGACACAAGATGACCTGTAAAAGTATGATTGAGCGTATACGTATATTATGAAATCTGATACATCAACTGGACAAGACGAAATATGTATGCAATTGTTTGATAGGGATTCTGATTCTGATTCCATATTTACTCTGCCGACAATAGAGGGCGACAAACACTATTAAAAGAGATCACGATTGTTAGAACAGTAGACCTGGCCTATACAGGTATACACCAAGGAGAGCAAAGTAAGTTGCTACGGCAACGTGCACAGAGTTTCAATATATAGATGTTAGGTGCATTTTAAATATGCTGTAAAAACTATGCCAAATACTTATACGTATAAATTAAACTTGTGCCCCTTGAAAATATATTCTGTAAGTATTTTTGAGTATGGATTTTCATTTGACTGTACAGGAATTTGTGTATTACACTTACACTTGACTAGACACTAAAATCTAACGTTACCAGTGTAAAATATTGAATAATTAATATTCATTAATGACCAATTTTGCCAATTCATTATTTTGGCTTTCTGGAAATATCATATCATCAAAATGAAAAGAATTAAAATGAATCACTCATTTTGAAACCAATTATAAAAAAGTAACACAAAACTTTAATAATTTGGTTTTCTTTAAGTCTAAAAATATAAAAACTGCAGTATAATGCATCACTCTATATATAGTCAAACTGAATGCCACCCATAAGTATCGTACCCATGATGTAACACTTAGTTGGAAAATTAATATGAAACTATATGAAATTTGGAGCGTGCATAGTTTTGTTTTGGGTTTTTGCTTCCACAATTAACATATAGCCAATTATCAAAAAATCATTAATTATGTAAATTAATCATATTGGTTTACATCGTACATAAACCTGTGATAATCTAATCAGTTCTTGTGTTTAGCATATGGAAGATGTGTAGCAAGTTTCATTAGAATCGGTACAGTAGTTTTTGAAATATCGTGTCCACAGACAGACAGACAGACACACGGACACAGCCACAGACAGTCATACAGACAGACAGACAGACAGAATCATAAGATAACCTCCCCTTATGGGAGGTAAAAATGTTGTATTGTGTAAGGTACGTACGTGATTGGCATTTTGGTAAGTTTATCATGGAAATGCATTGTTGGAGTTTCCAGGGATGCAAACAAGTGAGTTGAGTTTTCAGTATATCAATAATATTTGGCCATCTTAAGAGTAGAGCTAGAAATTAACCCTTTCTCTCGGTTCACCTTGAAAATGTTTGGCAAGGTCAAACGTCAAACGTCAAGCTCATCATTGATAATATTATTGGTTATCTGATCACAAAGTAAATAAAATCCCAGTTACAGCTAGTGTAGGTTTAAAACTTTATTTAATGACTGGACATTTTAATGTTACATCCATTGTTTCCGCCATCAGACCTACAATCTATAAAATACAAATTTTAAATGTTTACAACATTATTATGCTTAAAATTAGAAAAGTATGAACTCTATAAAACATGGTGACAATTACTTGAGTTACCTGGTAGTCTTTTCAAGCAATATGACATTGCTATGTGTAGAGTCAATAGTTGTACACTGGACACACGTGAACTTCAATTGTTCACAGACTCCAGCGGTATCACTGTGTACACATATTTTGTTTTGGAATGAGTCAGCATGTGTGAAGTGATTTATCCCAACTCTTGTTATCAAACAACATGGAAAAGGATGAATAATTAATTTTGCTCTCGCAATTTTCCAGATTTCTAATATTATTTTCTTATTTTCATAAAAATATGTGTTTGACACACAAAGTTGCAGTGAGGTCTGATGAAGACTGGAAAACTTCAATAACCCCAGATTGCTGGCCATCTCCATAGTAACCGGCAACACAGTACCTCTCTTGAAAATGTTTTGTTACCATTATATGGTTATTAAAAACTGTTTAAAACCCTGCAGCAAATTTAAGTTCTCTTCTTAGCACAATGCAAGATTTGCTACTAACTTTAAGCCATACATTATTCACACTTAAATATGTTTAAAACAATTCATTATATTTTACAGTTAAAAATTTAGGCTGCAATGTCTGATTGGTTGATTATTAAGTGTTGTGGATCACAATGTCTGATTGGCTGATTATTGCTCATTAAAGATGAGAATGTCTGATTGGCTGATTACTGAGTGTTGTGGAACACAAGGTCTGATTGGCTAATCATTGATATTTATGGGTCACAATGTCTGATTGGCTAATTACTGTTCTTTAAAGATCTGACTATCTGATTGGTTCATCACATGGATGACATAATGTACAATGGATGGTGATTACTAAACCTACCCTTGCAAGTCTTCATTGTCATCAGCCATTTTTGCTTTGTTCTATAAACTGCATGGAAAAATATGTATATTATCCACACATGGATTAAGACTTGTAATTATGACATAATATTTCATTACATCTACAGGAAACAACAGTTTCAGGTTGCCTCTGACTGCCATATTTCAAGTTTTGAATACATTCTACTAGACTAGTTATATTCTGAATTGTAGAATGACATCATAGCTAAACTGCTATGGTAACTACAAAATGGACAAATGTCAATTAAACCACATCTTCACTGAAAAATGGTTTTAAATTGTCTCTGATTGTCCACTTCAAGTTTTGCATATCTTTTGCTTTCTTCTGACGTCCTAGTATAAAGTAGCAGCTAATAAACAATGGATTATGTCAGCCATTTAAAATCACATCTTCACTGAAGAATGGTTTTAAATTGTATGTCTTAGATTGTTCACTTCAAGTCTGGAATATCTTCTGCTTTCTTCTGATTTCCTAGTAATGCCATAAGTAGCTGTCGAGGCATGAAATTAAATCACATCTTCATTGAAGAATGGTTTTATTTTGTCTCTGATTGTCCAGTTTAAAACTGGATTGTCTTGTCTCGTCTTCTGGCTCTCTAATACGATGTCATAAATACTAAGTACTAACTTGGGATTCTTGGTTAACATCTCAATGTCCGGGTTATTACTTACAACAGCATTCTGTGAAATAGAATAATAATAATTACATGTCAAGGAAAGTACAAGTGACTTAAGTGGCCTTTGTCACTACAAGTCGCCAGATGATTAGTTATCTAATGATTCCTAGTGACAACCTGTTTGTCACAAGTATTTTCTGGCTGAAAGAAGAAAAATATTGTGGAATAACATATATAGTTACTTAGTTCAAAACGTTCAAAATTGCCATTACTTTCCCTGATTTTTCTTTGATATTACTGGCGCTGGTATAATTATGTTATTCTCCAATATTTTTCTTCATTCAGCTGGAGAATACTCTTGACCCTAAGGATTGTCACTATTAGACTCGTCTATTAACTTGTAGTCACAAATTGCGTGACCGGGAGTTATGAACATCCAACAAGATTTTTCAATGCAAGATGGTGAGTGCTTTAAGAAACCGTCAGACTTGATGCCTTCCTATTGATTGATGTCAATTGCGTCTGGTAAATATGGGAGTTCTAAGCATGTTTGTTCTAGAAAGATGGATTTTTACTGATCAGAAGTCAAATTAGCAATAATTTCATGACTTGAAAATATACTACTCGCCTTTGGTAGGGATCAATCACATCCCTTGTGGGGTATGTATAATTGTGACCTTTACGCATATAGGGAAACAGATAGTAATTCTTGTGGTGAATAATGATTTGTAATTACTCTCTTGTTGATGCTTGTCAATATTTATTTATTTATTTATCGTTTGCTGTTTTATCTATTTCTTTATTTTGTTTGTTTGTTTTCATAAACATAACTAACTAAGCCTGAGTACCTCTGTGAGTAAACCAAAGCCTTGATTACCAGAGTGTAATAACATCAGATACCTCAAAAGTGTAATGAAGAGAAGGTAAATACTGACCCACAAAAATATACAAGAAACACCAACCCTTAACAGTAATTGAATGTGGTTAAAACCTTCCACTGATTTACAATTTAGTCTACTGTCAGGTGACTCTAGTGGGGGGGGGGGGGGTCACTTCACCAAATATCATTATGTTAATGATGTCCGAGTGATTCAGATCTTCAAAATAGATTCCAAAAAGGAATTTATCACTACTAACTATGATGAATCAAGTACTAACTTCTATTCTAGTACCGAGATCGATATTTGAAATTCAAGCAATTAAGTGAAGCTAAATCTCATGTGATGGTCATATTAGTTTCACTTACCCAGTCTCTGCAGTCTATTGCATGTAACCTCTCCACAATATCATTGGTTGGGTCCCTGACAATGATAAACACAGGATAAATTTTCCAACCACATACATTCACAGGACATTTTCTACTTATGCAGCATTGGTTTATTCAGTTTTTACAGTGTAATCTTGACAGGTGTTTTACAATGTGATCAAATTAAAATGGTATCTTTAATAAAGAGTAAATATTTATGTCCTCACGAAATTTAGTAGACAAGAATGAAAACATCAATAACATCTGCCATGACAATAGTTTGTAGTTAACAAATATTAATTTTCACAAAAGGGACACAATCTATAACAAAGGCCACACTCATTGTCACTTACATTGTAAAGTTTATTTAATGGTTAACATTTTCAGTCTCCATGTGGTTTGGAATGTTCACAAACAAGAGCTTGATACTAAAAACCAAAATTTGTTGTCAAACATCATGTGTTATCACAAGGTACATTGGTTTCATCTCTTTTCTTGTACCTACATATCTGTCCTCATTGTTCAGTAAACAGCAGTGAGCTAGCAGTCACCCACACAAGGCATGTCGTGGGTCACCTACACAATAGAATTTTTACAAGCAACAAGGAGCCGAAAGTAGTGGGGGGGGGGGATGTCTTCTGGTTCTACCACAATAGGGAACTTACAACCCAGCATCTGTGGTTCTCATAGTACCTAATATGGAGCTACCTATAAAAAAAAAACTCCCACAATGGTCAGGGTAACTGCATGAATTGATCATTCATGGTTGCAAACAGTGTAACAGTATTGTTTACAATACCAGTTCATTAATATTTATTATCACATTTTCCATGATGCAACATTCAACATGGCAGGTTTGCAAATTCCCTATTGAAAAATAATGGCTTTTTTCTCTTTTTACAGTGAGAATTTTGCAATTCAAAACTAATAGTCACATATATAGTCAACTTACAATTTCATCATGGTCTCCAATTCTACTGCTATTGCACACACAAAGTCAATACACCTTGCACTTGACCAAAAATATGGATGTCTGAAAGGGATATTATTACATAATGAATATAAATGCTGCATGATCACATTAATGGACTAGTCTGATATCATATTGCTCCAATATTCTATTCTAAGACAATCATGAGATATTTGAATACTGTGAACATAATAATTTTTCACATGAACATTTTAATGGTATGATAGACCAATCTGATGTAGGAATGTGACTTCCTTTATATCCCTATATTTCCTTCATATGTGGTCATTTATTTTTTGATTATGTAGTTCTGGGTGCCAATTAAGACAACCATACCTAAAACTACAATCAACAATACACAAGGAAATAAAGCTAAATAAAAGAATGGAATCTTAACGCTCACATCAAAATTTAATCATACATTTTTTGAATGTTTAATCATTTGTCTATGAATCCCTGCAGTTATCTTTGCAATATATGTGATCAGTTGGCTGTTGTTATGGGCGTGGTCATGGTTGCTAGGGGTATTTGCATACATTTTTTGAATGTTTACTCACTTGCCTACCAGCTGTTAAAATTTTACCAAAATTTACTGCCATCAGTTCAGTTGTGCTAAAAATGATTATATATATATATATATATATATATATATATATATATATATATATATATATATATATATATATATATATATATAATCATATATCGTCGAAGATCGTCTTCAAGCGTGAAATTCTGAGTAACGGCTCTGTACCATAACTTGTGTATTTTGTGTAATACAGCTCTACTTCTCAGTATTGAGCGCTTTTCCTTCAGTTTATGACCACAAAGCCACAATCCATTTTTGTACTTAATTTTCGACTGAGAGAAATTAAAATATACTTTTTTAAGTTACATTTATACCTCATGACTTGATCAATTGATGGTCTATCCTGGCGTTCTTTTTGTAACATCCATCTTATCAAGTGTTGTGCAATATCATCGCCAACCCGTCCAATATATTTTGGGGATCCATCACATATACTGGTTGATATGTTCATTGGCTTTTTTCCATAGGGATGATGACCACCTGACAGTATGTAAGCTGCTATCATTCCTGAAACCTATAAATACATGTAAAAAAATATAGGCTTCTATTATTCAATCATCTTACAAATACTTACAATTATTACATTATGTACCAGAGATTACTTGCACTGGTACACGTGCATACAATGTACTATAAGCAGTATTTTCTCATTACTGCATACTTGCATGCAAATTATATGCAAATGAGGACGGGATCATTTGCTTCACATGAAATCGCATGATTGCGCTTTAATGATTTTTATGATTTTCATGGGAATTTACCATTTCAGATAAACATAATATTATGTAATAATAACAGAACCCCATGCCACATGAGTTCCAGTGTGGGTACTCGGGGGTATTCACACTCGTGCTTGCAGTGTTTTCTGCTGCACTTTCACTTCCTAAATACTCTCGTGAAAGTATGGGTGCAGAGAACAGTGCAAGCATTTGGGCAAATACCCTGAGTACGCCACACTTGCACTCACGCATCATGGGGTTCTGTCATAGTATTGGAACACTTGACTGGTAAAAACTGTGTAAGGTAATACTTATATATATATTTTGTTCACTGGTCAAAACCTCTTGGTATACCATATCCAGAGGGTGGATTATTGCTTAAATAATTCACTGTTTGATATGTTACCATCCGGTACACGTTATAGATCTTTTAAAACCAAAACTAATCATTTCAAATACAGTTTTTATCCAACTGCTGTTTCTTATTTTAAATGAGTCACAATATTGTTCTGGTGTCCTGTTTTCACTGCATGTATTCTTTGCTTTAGTGATCGGTAAATATTGTTGTTTGAAGTGTTATTTTCAACTCAAGTTTTTCGCAGAACCACTACAAATTTCATTATACAAATTCATAGGACATAAGACAATAAATTATTAGTATTATTTTTATTACACAAACATATATATGCCAGCAAAAGAATTTGAAGAGATTATCTGTCTGTTAGTCTGTCTATAGCCATCCAACCATCCATCCATCCATCCATTCGTCCATCCATCCATCCATCCATCCATTCATCCATCCAACCATCCATCCATTCATCCATCCAACCATCCATTCATCCATCCAACCATCCACCCATCCATTCATTCATCCATCCATTCATCCATCCAACCATCCATTCATCCATCCATCCATCCATCCATCCATCCACTAATCCATTCATCCATCCAGTCATCCATCCATCCATCCATTCATCCATCCATTCATCCATCCATCCACCCATTCATCTATCCATTCATCCATCGAACCATCCACCCATTCATCCATCCATCCATCCATTCATCCATCCATCCATCCAACCATCCATTTGGATTCCTGAGGTCTGTATATATATATATATATATATATATATATCAATAAAACAATACATAAATTTGAAGACAAAAATAAGAAATTTGTTATATATATTATGTTATAAATGGACAGTCTAACGATATTTCCTCACTTGTATATCACTACGGCGACTGTACTTCACTGATTTACGATTTTCTGTCTGAGTACCAACATCTGAGGCATGGTCCATATCGTCATTATCTTCATCTTCCTCACAACACATGACCATTAATACCTCCCTAGGTTGCCAAGATAAAGTACCTGTTGGTAATAATGAATGGAAAAGTCACATGTATTGATTACTGCTATCAACTTGAAAAGTCCAATCAAACTTATTTTTGCCTTTAGCACACATGTATTGATTACTACTATCAACATACATATGACATTTAGTGAAAAATAACATCTCAGTAACTTTGAAATCTTGTAAAGAAGTCCTGCTGCACTTGACATGTGTTTAGCCATTTTGAGGATTTCCTGCAAGGGATTATGGAAAAACCTCTTGTGATAACATCATTTTTATCCTCAACCTTTTGTCTTAATAATACTAATACAATGAGTGCCAAACCAAAAATGGTTGAACACATATCAAGTGCAGTAGAGGATCTAAACAAGATGTTTTTTTTACGCTGAATAAGTTACTAAGGTTTTATTACCAAAATTTGTATGAAAATTTATAGCCGTAATCTCTCCAAGTGTAATATCATAACTCTAGGCAAAGCCCATAAGCTCATGCAAGGTAGATTCATTTGTGACTGGCTGCCTCACGATGATATTGTAGATAGTGCCCTCTGCATGGGGAATGCATATATAGAACATGTATGTGTAGTCATTGTGCTGTAATGCATCCATGGGTAACCAAAATCACATAGTATATAGGATGCGCATACGTACTAGTCATTGAGCTGCTACACGGCCGTTTCACAGCCGCTGCGTGAGCTACTAAGAACAGAAATAGTATTGCACACAATAGCTTTATTAGCCTATATTGTATATCAATAATGGGTTGTTGATGGCCAATTAGCTAAACTACTGGCCCCTTACCACTATGGCTGGATTTGAGCCTTACCTCGGGTGGTGGTACCAGCTGCCAGCCAGCTCAGGTAGAAGTATGTGGCCAGTGCTGCCAACTCAAGGCCCTATTTTAGACCCATTTTGACCAAAAACCAAAACCCATTTTGACCATTACAGATTTTAAAAAGATCAAATTTTAGACCAAAATACATTTCCCTTAGGAGGCAACATTTTGGGACAATTGTGTATGATTTGGTAAAGGACAATGGACAACATTTTAGACCAAGTAAAATTGAAAATAATGCAGAGTGGACACCATTTTAGACTCTTCAGCTAAAAAAAACCAGACAATCACCCCATTTTAGACCAAAGGGCAAGCTAATGTATCCCAAAGGGCAGCACATATATGTAAAGTCAAATAAGGGGAGTAGCCCCCACCCCCAGTCCAGGTTTGATTAAATTTGCCATGCTGTACATGTAAGTTGGAAGAGTGGCATTTGGTTTAAAATGTCATTTAACAAATCTTATATTGCACAACCTCTTTCAAATAAAGTTATGAAATTAACAAAATATAGCTAAGAAATCTTGGCTTGGCGCAAAGCTTGAAATCTTACTTTGTTTCAACTTCCTTGCCTTGAAGATTACACCCCCCCCCCCCACACACACACACCTTGAGGGTTGAAACTAGTCAGAATGAACTTCAAGTACTCACTCACCTGTAGTGTCTGTTAAAAAAGTACTTTGATCATGGTTAATTCTACGACAAGTCCCAAAATCAGTTAACTTAGCAGTTCCTTTTTCATCTATCAATATATTCTCAGGCTGAAATGAAAGTTAAAAAAAAAAGATGTGATAATTATAGTCATGATTACTGAATGGTTGTGGCTTGGCTTGCAAACTGTAGGTTAAAGGTTAAAGGTTAAAGGTTAAAGTCAATCACTGCCATTTGTTTCTGAATGGTTAAAGTCCTTGGGCAAAACTTGAACCATGACTATGCCCCAGTCAACCCAGGTATAAGCACCTGGTAGGATAGAGCTTACAAAGTGACTGCTTAAAGTGACTGCACTGGATGTTATTCTCCCCAGGGAGTTGAGGAAGTCAAACAGTTTGGGAAAACATTATAATCATTATTATTATTATTATTATTATAGTTCTGTAGAATATTTTATTATTAATTCAATTTTTATATAGTGAATCAGAGTAAATCCTTCACACTGCAACCTCTATCCTACCAGGTCACCAATCATACAGCTGGGTTGACTAGAGCACACATATTCAAATGTTGGCAAAAGACTTTAGTCATTCAGAAACAAACAACAGTGGCTAAAACCAATGACTTGCACATTCCAAGCTGGATACTCAAAGTATTCGACAATCACAACTCAAACATTTGCTTCTGATTAAGTTGATAATCTTTTAAACTTTGACTTCTATGTTTCAATATTCACTAAACCTTACCTTTAGATCTCTGTGAACAATCTTTGGTTTACAATTATGTAGAATTCTTAGTCCTTTCAACACATCTATCACAAGTTGTTTGGATTTTTTCTTCAGCTTGTCATTGTCAGATTTCAGTTCCTTGATGTAGTCACCCAGTGTCTTCTCACATAGTTCCATTACTATGTACACATACTGGTCTGTGTCAATTGCATCCTGTCATCAAGAAGTATGTAGTGAATAAAAAAGGAACATGTAACTTGGGTAAACTGAGATAGGGTGGAGCTGGGGTTGGGGTGGGGTTAAATGCTGACTATTATTAAAGCGGTCATACGGATGACAAGTGGGTATATATTTTTGGATTTTTTTTTTTCATAAAACAACTTTACTGTTTTCCTAATTGAAAACAGAATGTGAAACAACATATACCAAGTCATTGTTTGCAACTCAATAAAGTGCCAACATTTTTAAAATCTGTAAAATGTTCATTATTGTACATACAATAACAAACTTTTCAGATGCTTTCTAGATTTTTGCAATTCATTGATACTTTGATAGAAAGCACTGCAAATGTTGTATAAAGTACTAGTTAATTTTGATCCACATGGATAACTCAAGGCTTCCCTGCAGGGCCTACTAAATGTTATACAACTTGGATGGACAAGGTAAAATAACTTGGGCAAGTCATGTTCATAGCCTTTTACAAAAATATGGTTTTAATTATGCATGAACAGCTCAAGCAAGAGGTTGGCAACCAACAATATTAACTGTCACAATTATAGCTAGTGTAGTGTTGAGGTACAGATCACTTCATAACAATTATACCCCAATTATAGTTAGTGTAGTGTTGAGGTACATATCACTTCATAACAATTATACCCCAATGATAGCTAGTGTAGTGTTGAGGTACATATCACTTCATAACAATTATACCCCAATTATAGCTAGTGTAGTGTTGAGGTACATATCACTTCATAACAATTATACCCCAATTATAGTTAGTGTAGTGTTGAGGTACATATCACTTCATAACAATTATACCCCAATTATAGCTAGTGTAGTGTTGAGGTACATATCACTTCATAACAATTATACCCCAATTATAGCTAGTGTAGTATTGAGGTACATATCACTTCATAACAATTATACCCCAATTATAGTTAGTGTAGTGTTGAGGTACAGATCACTTCATAACAATTATACCCCAATTATAGTTAGTGTAGTGTTGAGGTACATATCACTTCATAACAATTATACCCCAATTATAGTTAGTGTAGTGTTGAGGTACATATCACTTCATAACAATTATACCCCAATTATAGTTAGTGTAGTGTTGAGGTACAAATCACTTCATAACATTATTTTATGACTCATGCAAGATTCTTTTATTTGTTTTTCTAAATAAATTACTCTTGATATAACATCACAGTGACTACTCACATAATATTTCACTATATTACCAGAGACCAGTGCAGGATTATTGATTATTTGTTGTTCTTTAGCAATGAAAGGTGATGTCTTGTTATTTTTACACACTCTCTTCACAGCTACTTCTTGTTTAGTTGATACATTTATACCAAGCATTACTTTGGTTCCTTCACACCTGGTAAAGAAAGGCAATGAAATGTCATGTTGTGTTCAACCTCTTTGGGCATTTCCTGCAAGGGCTAATGGGAAAAACTATTGTGATGCCATTACATAATATCTGTTAATCTCTGTCTTGACAAAGATAAGTCTTCTCATAAACTCATGCAGGAAATCCTAAAATGGACAAACATGCCAAGTACAATAGAGCTTCTTTACACAATTTTTTACAGGTGAATCTGTTACTAACATGCTATTTTATCACCCTAAATCATATGCAAGTTGATAGCAGTAATCAAATACTAAAGACAGAAATAAGTCTGACTGGACTTATCCATTAAGTTGATAGCAGTCCATTAAGGTGATAGTGGTAATCAATAAAAGACAGTGTACTAAAGGCTGAAATAAGTCTGACTGGACTTTTCCTTTAGGTTGATAGCAGTAATCAATACAAGTGTACTAAAGGCAGAAATAAGTCTGACTGGACTTTTCCATTAAGTTGATAGCAGTAATCAATACAAGTGTACTAAAGACAGAAATAAGTCTGACTGGACTTTTCCATTAAGTTGATAGCAGTAATCAATACAAGTGTACTAAAGACAGAAATAAGTCTGACTGGACTTTTCCTTTAGGTTGATAGCAGAAATCAATACAAGTGTACTAAAGACAGAAATAAGTCTGACTGGACTTTTCCTTTAGGTTGATAGCAGTAATCAATACATGTGTACTAAAGGCAGAAATAAGTCTGACTGGACTTTTCCTTTAGGTTGATAGCAGTAATCAATACAAGTGTACTAAAGACAGAAATAAGTCTGACTGGACTTTTCCATTAAGTTGATAGCAGTAATCAATACATGTGTACTAAAGGCAGAAATAAGTCTGACTGGACTTTTCCTTTAGGTTGATAGCAGTAATCAATACAAGTGTACAAAAGACAGAAATAAGTCTGACTGGACTTTTCCTTTATAGCAGTAATCAATACAAGTGTACAAAAGACAGAAATAAGTCTGACTGGACTTTTTCTTTATTATACAAGTTGTTAACAGTAATCAATACAAGTATAATGAAGGCAGATATAAGTCTGACTGAACTTTTTTCTTGGGCAATGAGTAACTTACTGTAACATTTAATTCAAGTCCACATTACAGGAACATAATGTCAGTGCATGCAATAAAGGTATTTTCAAAAACTTTCTGAATTCTGGAGAATTTCCTGATTTCACATCACATACATCACATACATTTACATTACACATTAGATTGCCAAGAAAGAAAAATATGAAAATTGTTCGTCATTCATTGTTCAGTGTAAGTCCTTGCATGTCTTGTATAGCATTATGGTTGTCTTCTGACATTTTTACAACAGTTGATATTGCATAGTAGGAATTTTCTCAACATTTTTTGATACACGTGATAAATTAATTGATGGGTTATATCTTAATACCAGGTCTGAGTTCAGTCAATTGCAAGTGATGGTTAAGTATATGCTTCAGTAAGTCTGTACAATACTACAAATACCTTTTACACATGTAGCAAAATCCACACCTAAAAACGTATACACACTTGTGACCCATTAATATAATTATTCATATGCATTACATATTGGCTTTACTAAACTTGTATGTCATTTCAAACTACAGCTTAATGTCACTATAGATATCTTACCCTGTAGCTATCTTGTATTCATCATTGGTTTCACAAAGTTTGATATTTCCAACTTGTATACACTGTGGTCCATCTAAAGCCATCAATTTGTCCATTTTTTCTCGCCATACTGTACTTCTTGGGTGCATGCTTGCAGTAGGAACTGGTTCCTGAATGATATGATGAAATCATAAACAAAATATACATGTACATGTATGGTGATTGTTATTTACAGCATGAACATGTAAGGATCACCAAAAGACTATGCGTATCATACACATTTTATATTCCCCAAGAATGACTTAGAAAGATAGGAAACAGCTAGGCTTCCCACAGACCACACATTACAAATATAAGCAATTACCATCAGACCCCAACTAATACACTGGCACATATACATACAACATCACTGGAACAAGAAGCTATCGAATATCATCACACTGTAGGCTCAGATTTTGACATATATACATGCATGTATACTTTGATTTAATAGAAATTAGCAAGAATTTGAGTGTGCTTGCATGGTTCCCCATAGTGACATGTGTGTACATGTAGAGTGCCTGCTTAATTGTCAGCAGGATTGTGGTGTTGTTCATATTTGTAATGAGTGATCTGTGGGAAGTATGTTTCTTATCTATCTATCTACAATTGTTTTTTGGAACATAACATTTGTATGATACACAGTCTTTCAGCAATCATTCCATGTTTCTGCTGTATGTTGTTTACATGACCATTTTCTTGTAGTACAGGTATTAAATATAGAAAAGGTATGTTGAATTCATAATTAAAACACTAATGTTATAATTGGTACAAACGTAAATTCCTACTCACAAAGTCAAAAAATTGTGGAAGCGAATCACAAATTATTGCCGACATCTCTTCAGCATTAATTGTCAGTGTTGTACTACTCTTCTGAGCAACCACATGTGCAATGCACCTGTAAGCTTTATTGCGCTGCGAAAAGGCTTCTAGTTTTGAAAGTATATAATATGTACTTTTTAATTCCTCCACTTTGATTATGGTATCCAACTCAAGAAGCTATTATTATTGTGAGTACTAGCTCAGTTCTTTTGATAAGCCAGGATTAGGAAATATAAGTAAACACCATGACAGCTAGTTAACAGAAATGCTAGTCAAGCTGAACTCGGATTACACTTCCAGAAAGGAGAATGTAAGTGAATTAAGACTTTTGCAGCAAAGTTACAAGACTACAAGAACTCAACATGATTATGTGAACTGCAGTAACAAAGATTGAGGTCTTAATTTCTGTCAGTCTTTGCTATGATAAACAAAGACACACGATGGCTGATCAGCTGATCAGCTTCACCACCATGCATATCCCATACATGCCTTGCAGAATTAAATGAGTGCAGGTTTTGGTTTGCAATGAATGAATTATAGCAATGATGATTTCCCATGCTGTTATATTGTATATTGCCACGACCAAGAGGACCACATGTGAACAACATTAAGGCAACTTACTCAAAAGTTGAATACTTCAGATATCACAGTACATTGTATCAACATTCTGCGTATATTAAATTTGCCATTAACTTTTAACATATAAAGGCTTATTTGTCATCAATGAATTTTCATCCTGAACATGTGAAAAGCCTTTGAATGGTACAAATTTTAGCCTTCAATGGCTAAAAATGAAGGCTTGCTGAAGCCTTTCCAGTTAGCCTTTGATGGCTAAGAATGAAGGCTTGCTGAAGCCCTTCTGGTTAGCCTTCGATGGCTAAGAATGAAGGCTTGCTGCAGACTTTCTTGTTAGCCTTCGATGGTTAAGAATGAAGGCTTGCTGAAGCCCTTCTTGTTAGCCTTTGATGGCTAAGATTGAAGGCTTGCTGAAGCCCTTCTGGTTAGCCTTCGATGGCTAAGAATGAAGGCTTGCTGAAGCCCTTCTTGTTAGCCTTTGATGGCTAAGATTAAAGGCTTGCTGAAGACCTTCTAGTTAGCCTTCGATGGCTAAGATTGAAGGCTTGCTGCAGACCTTCTTGTTAGCCTTTGATGGCTAAAAATGAAGGCTTGCTGAAGCCCTTCTGGTTAGCCTTCGATGGATAAGATTGGAGGCTTGCTGCAGACTTTCGTGTTAGCTTTCGATGGCTAAGAATGAAGGCTTGCTAAAGCCCTTCTTGTTAGCCTTCGATGGCTAAGATTGAAGGCTTGCTGCAGACTTTCTTGTTAGCCTTCGATGGCTAAGAATGAAGGCTTGCTGAAGCCCTTCTTGTTAGCCTTCAATGGCTAAGAATGAAGGCTTGCTGAAACCCTTCTTGTTAGCCTTTGATGGCTAAGAGTGAAGGCTTGCTGCAGACTTTCTTGTTAGCCTTTGATGGCTATAAGAATGAAGACTTGCTGAAGACCTTCTTCTTAGACCTTCTTGTTAGCCTTTGATGGCTAGGCTTGCTGAAGCCCTTCTTGTTAGCCTTCGATGGCTAAGAATGAAGACTTGTTGAAGACCTTCTGGTTAGCCTTCGATGGCTAAGTTTGCTGAAGCCCTTCTTCTTAGCCTTCGATGGCAAAGAATGAAGGCTTGCTGAAGCCCTTCTGGTTAGCCTTGGATGGCTAAGAATTAAGGCTTGTTGAAGCCCTTCTGGTTAGCCATCTAATTTAAATAATTTGTGCTGTGGGAAGACCTTTCAAAGACTAAAATTGGAAGGCCTTCGGAGAGGTAACAGGACAACTGCCCTCCGGACAACTGCCCCCCGGACAATTGCCCCCGGACAATTGCCCCCGAAGGACAACTGCCCCCTGGACAATTGCCCCCGAAGGACAACTGCCCCCCGGACAATTGCCCCCCGGACAACTGCCCCCGAAGGACAACTGCCCCCCCGGACAACTGCCCCCAAAGGACAACTGCCCCCCGGACTACTGCATTATACTCACTAAACACAAACACGAAGTCATTTTTTTACTGGAAAAGATTTATTTATCATCAGTTCAATACAAAATATACAGGTAACAAGATAGAAAACGAGTCAA
Organism: Glandiceps talaboti; assembly: GCF_964340395.1. Taxonomy (NCBI): domain Eukaryota; kingdom Metazoa; phylum Hemichordata; class Enteropneusta; family Spengelidae; genus Glandiceps; species Glandiceps talaboti. The sequence goes on along the minus strand of NC_135565.1, from coordinate 3,829,710 downwards.
AAGTAGAAAAAATATTGAGACTCAGAATGTACATTCTCGTAAGACTTTGGTGACAGTAAATGGTGACTCGGCTCGGTTTATCATGATCAGCCAGTGTTTAAAGCTGTAAATTGTGGGCTATTCCCCTAAGAAAATCTAGCACGTGACGATTTTTAAAATCTTCCACTATTGCATGGATTCTGGCTGCAGAATCTTGATACTGTCGACGTTGTGGTTGCGCTGATTCACCGGCAATCATTTGGTTGATGACGACGTTGTTAAGTGCCTGCTCACATTTCAGAATATTGAGATTGGTTGTGTAAATTCCATTGTATTGGATGTATTCTTAAAGTGAGAATTTAACATCCAGAAGCACACAAGCACTCGGGTAGGTGATTCTGGCAAGCCGAAATCTCTTCTCAGTCGTGACTAATTCCCGACTTGGACCTGAACGATCCCGTACGAGAGTATGAGAGTGTGAGTGCTAGAGTGCAACGTTAGAACTATCCATACTTATACCGTTCAACTCTACGACTCACAACACCTGTATATGATATTGAATGACAAACCCGTACATCTGTAATACATTTTTTTTTCGTTCGGGGGCAGTAGTCCGGGGGCAGTTGTCCGGGGGGCAGTTGTCCTTCGGGGGCAATTGTCCGGGGGGCAGTTGTCCTTCGGGGGCAATTGTCCGGGGGGGAGTTGTCCTTCGGGGGCAATTGTCCGGGGGGCAGTTGTCCGGGGGGCAGTTGTCCTAGAATCCTTCGGAGCAGCCTTTGATGGCTAAGAATGAAGGCTTCCAGAAGGCTCTCTAAAGCCCTTCTGATAATTAGGTAGCTGAAAGTGGTACAAATTTTAAAAGTGTTATATAATGATGTACTTGTGATATCTCAACAGTATTGAGTCATCTCTGGATAAATGTATTTGTGTAGCACTCACAGTAAACACAATGAGGTCCAATCAAATTAATTATTGGATCTGCATCTTAAAACCAGCACCCCAAATTAATTAAGATTTCAGCTTGTCATTGTGCTACCTCTGGATAAAAATTGACCTCTATTTATTGATATTTTAACAGTTTTCATTGATATATTTTTGATTGTCAGATTGAAAAAATAATATCTCAGTTATACTTATAGCTAGTGCAGTTCTAAATCTAAATTGCATTATAGTGAACTAGGATGATATTTTTTAATATAGAATAATTATTAATCAAAATAATAACACAATGTACAAACCATTGATAACGACACAAAACTAAATTAAAGTAAATATTAGAAACTTGTTAGATTTGTACCTCTACATCCATATGGATTTCTTCTTGGACAATTCTGGCTTTAGAACTTTTGATTCCAAATGTCTCAGCTGAAAAAGCAGGTGTACCTCCTATGAACCCAGGTGTAACTGGTGACTGCCCAGGTGGGCTCATTGGTTGACCAGGTGTAACTGATGGCTGACCAGGTGGGCTCATTGGATGACCAGGTGGGCTCACTGTTTGACCATGTCGGTTGATTGGCTGACCAGGTGTAACTAGTGACTGACCAGGTGGGATCATTGGAAGACCAGGTGGGCTCATAGGTAGACCAGGTGTACCAAGTGACTGATCCACCTGTGTTGTAGTATTAAAGTCCATACTGTGGTAACCCATCACAGAATCTTCTGTACCAGCATTTACTTCAGATTCCATAGCTGATGATTCCACATTACTAGAACCTACCAAATAAATGCATAGGACAGGAATTTTACCTTGATTTAAATAATTTAACAAATTTGGACTGTCAACAACATAAGAACAGTTGTGATTGTAATATTTCATCTTTATATCTGGATCTAGATTATTTTTACCGAATGACAAAGTCATATCTTTAGCATTGCAGAAATTGTCATAAATGTGACTAAATTCAAACATTCATAGAAATCTATGAATTTTTATTAAAAAGAAAGGATAGTAACTTGTGGAAAGGTCAGACTTTGTAAAAAAAAAACTTGACAATAAAAGAAATGTTGATAACTTTTCTTATCAAAGTATTGAGAAAGTATGCTACAGTACTCGGTATTTCTGGTTCAAAAGCTGCTACCGAACAGCACTCCTAGTGGTCAAATTGTATAATCTTTTGTTTGTGATAACCAGAATGTGATGTATTGAATACAACTATTTTCCATACCGTGGGCATGCGAGTCAACCCATGATGACTAATTCTATATTTTACCTTGATGTCCAATAGATGACTCGATAAAGTTATTCAGGGATTTTGTCAGCTCCTTGTGATCCTTAAGAGCTTCTCTTAGTTTACCAGCAGTCTTGAATACATTTTTAATATGCTTATCAAGAATTTTCTTCCTGATGCCATTTGCCCACATTGTAACGTCTTCCTCTGTAGCTTCCTGAGTAACTGTTGTGTCAACACTGCAAAAGGTGTCATATCTATCATCTGGAAAGAGCTGTGCAAGGAGTACTGCAACACCGGAACATCTTGGAACAAGGACTGGAAAGCCTGCCTGGATTGCAAGGTATGCAGCAAAGTTGAAGGGATCCTGCTTCTCTGGTGCTACCAGTAATACACTCTGTTTTATCAATATTGTATGCATATCTTCTACTGAGGCAGAGGTGCTAATATTGATCTGAAGATCTCCACTTCCGGCTTTGTCTTCCAGATACTTCTTAAAGCTTTTCACAACTGCTGGATTTACTCCATACAGATTCCAGACAGGAAAAGACTGCATGACATCCTTGAAACTTTTTATAACTTTTCCCATGGCAACAGCAACAACTTCATATCTTGGAAAGTCATCTTCTGATTGGATGTTACATATGGTCAGGACCTGCTGCTTACCAGATGGAGTTGAAAGCTCCATGTTGGTAAACAGTTTATTAGTCGGTGGATAGAAACACAGATGTTTTGGTTTCTGTAGTGTGGGAATACAGCCAAATTTCATAACAAAATGATCATATACGTAGGGACCCATGGAAAAAACAAAATCAGCTTTCTTCGCAAAATCAATAATTTTTCTTTCAAATTCATTGCATCCAATATTTTCAGGGATATCAAGAATGAAGAGGAGCATTTTGGCCTGTGATGCAATTTCATCTTTTATCTGCAAAGCAATTTCAGCAAGTCCTTCATTTTCCCCTACTGCGACATGTCCAATGACAACATCAATGCTATCTTTCAGTTTCTGTAAGTTTGGATAGTTACTATGATGTGAAGCCAGCCAATCAAGTGATGGTTGTTGGTTTTTCAGTCTATCTACTTTTCTTTTAGCAGCATAGATCAATCGGAGACCTGATTCTTTGTCTTCAGTAAATTCTTGATCAGAAATCTCAAGGAGAGTGGAGTATGTGCACATACCATGTTTTACTAGTAATGCTGAAAGCATTTTATTGGTAACAGATACTCTGTCTATCCTGTTGTCATACCATTTATTGTTAACAAAAAGACCAACTTTACCTGTAAGAAACAACATGGGTATAATAATAAAACTAAACTTATAATCTCATAAATCAGAGTCTGTTCAGCTGCATTTAATGCAGTGTGGTTTTGTTGCTAGGCATATGTGCATACATTTTAGGAATGTCTACATGCAATGTGCCTGAGGTCTCTATGAACATAGTGCTCTGACATATTGTCATTGGTAGTACTCAATATGCAACAGTTGACCAGTAAATCTTATGGGTAGGTGTAGGAGTTGTAACCAGTAAATCCTGTATGTTAGGTGTAGGAGTGGTGACCAGTAAATCCTATAGGTTAGGTGTAAGAGTGGTGACTTGTAAATCCTATAGGTTAGGTGTAGGAGTGGTGACTTGTAAATCCTATAGGTTAGGTGTAGGAGTGGTGACCAGTAAATCCTATAGGTTAGGTGTAGGAGTGGAGACTTGTAAATCCTATAGGTTAGGTGTAGGAGTGGTGACCAATAAATCCTATAGGTTAGGTGTAGGAGTGGAGACTTGTAAATCCTATAGGTTAGGTGTAGGAGTGGTGACCAGTAAATCCTATAGGTTAGGTGTAGGAGTGGAGACTTGTAAATCCTATAGGTTAGGTGTATGAGTGGTGACCAATTAATCCTATAGGTTAGGTGTATGAGTGGTGACTTGTAAATCCTATAGGTTAGGTGTAGGAGTGGTGACCAGTAAATCCTATAGGTTAGGTGTATGAGTGGTGACCAATAAATCATATAGGTTAGGTGTAGGAGTGGTGACTTGTAAATCCTATAGGTTAGGTGTAGGAGTGGTGACCAATAAATCCTAGATGTTAGGTGTAGGAGTGGTGACTTGTAAATCATATAGGTTAGGTGTATGAGTGGTGACCAATTAATCCTATAGGTTAGGTGTATGAGTGGTGACCAATAAATCCTATAGGTTAGGTGTAGGAGTGGTGACCAGTAAATCCTATAGGTTAGGTGTAGGAGTGGTGACTTGTAAATCCTATAGGTTAGGTGTAGGAGTGGTGACTAGTAAATCCTATAGGTTAGGTGTAGGAGTGGTGACCAATAAATCCTATAGGTTAGGTGTAGGAGTGGTGACCAGTAAATCCTATAGGTTAGGTGTAGGAGTTGTGACTTGTAAATCATATAGGTTAGGTGTAGGAGTGGTGACTTGTAAATCATATAGGTTAGGTGTAGGAGTGGTGACCTGTAAATCCTATATGTTAGGTGTAGGAGTTGTGACTTGTAAATCATATAGGTTAGGTGTAGGAGTGGTGACCAGTAAATCATATAGGTTAGGTGTAGGAGTGGTGACCTGTAAATCCTATAGGTTAGGTGTAGGAGTGGTGACTAGTAAATCCTATAGGTTAGGTGTAGGAGTGGTGACCAATAAATCCTATAGGTTAGGTGTAGGAGTGGTGACCTGTAAATCCTATAGGTTAGGTGTAGGAGTGGTGACCAGTATATCCTATAGGTTAGGTGTAGGAGTGGTGACCAGTAAATCCTATAGGTTAGGTGTAGGAGTGGTGACTAGTAAATCCTATAGGTTAGGTGTAGGAGTGGTGACTAGTAAATCCTATAGGTCAGGTGTAGGAGTGGTGACCAATAAATCATATAGGTTAGGTGTAGGAGTGGTGACCTGTAAATCCTATAGGTTAGGTGTAGGAGTGGTGACCTGTAAATCCTATAGGTTAGGTGTAGGAGTGGTGACCAGTATATCCTATAGGTTAGGTGTAGGAGTGGTGACCAGTAAATCCTATAGGTTAGGTGTAGGAGTGGTGACTAGTAAATCCTAGATGTTAGGTGTAGGAGTGGTGACTAGTAAATCCTATAGGTTAGGTGTAGGAGTGGTGACTAGTAAATCATATAGGTTAGGTGTAGGAGTAGTGACCAGTAAATCCTATAGGTTAGGTGTATGAGTGGTGACCAATAAATCGTATAGGTTAGGTGTAGGAGTGGTGACCAGTAAATCCTATAGGTTAGGTGTAGGAGTGGTGACTTGTAAATCCTATAGGTTAGGTGTAGGAGTGGTGACTTGTAAATCCTATAGGTTAGGTGTAGGAGTGGTGACTTGTAAATCCTATAGGTTAGGTGTAGGAGTGGTGACCAGTAAATCCTATAGGTTAGGTGTAGGAGTGGTGACTAGTAAATCCTATAGGTTAGGTGTAGGAGTGGTGACCAGTAAATCCTATAGGTTAGGTGTAGGAGTGGTGACTTGTAAATCCTATAGGTTAGGTGTAGGAGTGGTGACTTGTAAATCCTATAGGTTAGGTGTAGGAGTGGTGACTTGTAAATCCTATAGGTTAGGTGTAGGAGTGGTGACCAGTAAATCCTATAGGTTAGGTGTAGGAGTGGTGACCAGTAAATACTATAGGTTAGGTGTAAGAGTGGTGACCAGTAAATCCTATAGGTTAGGTGTAGGAGTGGTGACCAGTAAATCCTATAGGTTAGGTGTAGGAGTGGTGACCAGTAAATCCTATAGGTTAGGTGTAGGAGTGGTGACCAGTAAATCCTATAGGTTAGGTGTAGGAGTGGTGACCAGTAAATCCTATAGGTTAGGTGTAGGAGTGGTGACCAGTAAATCATATAGGTTAGGTGTAGGAGTGGTGACCAGTAAATCCTATAGGTTAGGTGTAGGAGTGGTGACCAGTAAATCCTATAGGTTAGGTGTAGGAGTGGTGACTTGTAAATCCTATATGTTAGGTGTAGGAGTGGTGACCAGTAAATCCTGTATGTTAGGTGTAGGAGTGGTGACCAGTAAATCCTATAGGTTAGGTGTAGGAGTGGTGACTTGTAAATCCTATAGGTTAGGTGTAGGAGTGGTGACCAGTAAATCCTATAGGTTAGGTGTAGGAGTGGTGACTAGTAAATCCTATAGGTTAGGTGTAGGAGTGGTGACCAGTAAATCCTATAGGTTAGGTGTAGGAGTGGTGACTTGTAAATCCTATATGTTAGGTGTAGGAGTGGTGACCAGTAAATCCTGTATGTTAGGTGTAGGAGTGGTGACCAGTAAATCCTATAGGTTAGGTGTAGGAGTGGTGACTAGTAAATCCTATAGGTTAGGTGTAGGAGTGGTGACCAGTAAATCCTATAGGTTAGGTGTAGGAGTGGTGACTTGTAAATCCTGTATGTTAGGTGTAGGAGTGGTGACCAGTAAATCCTATAGGTTAGGTGTAGGAGTGGTGACTTGTAAATCCTATAGGTTAGGTGTAGGAGTGGTGACCAGTAAATCCTATAGGTTAGGTGTAGGAGTGGTGACTAGTAAATCCTATAGGTTAGGTGTAGGAGTGGTGACCAGTAAATCCTATAGGTTAGGTGTAGGAGTGGTGACTTGTAAATCCTATATGTTAGGTGTAGGAGTGGTGACCAGTAAATCCTGTATGTTAGGTGTAGGAGTGGTGACCAGTAAATCCTATAGGTTAGGTGTAGGAGTGGTGACTAGTAAATCCTATAGGTTAGGTGTAGGAGTGGTGACCAGTAAATCCTATAGGTTAGGTGTAGGAGTGGTGACTTGTAAATCCTATAGGTTAGGTGTAGGAGTGGTGACTTGTAAATCCTATAGGTTAGGAGTGGTGACCACGGTGTGAACATATATCATACAAAGGACAATATTCAAGTAAAAAAAGAAGATAATACTAAATCGTGAATAAATAGCCACGACATCAGATTTTAATCAGATTAATTGTATAATACGATATACTTACCATGCCTTAGTAACAGTTCTTTTTGATCAGTATCTTGGTATTCTTGTTCTTTTAGTAGCTGAGCTGGTTGTTGTCTCTTTCCCTGAGCTTGAAAGTGTTGTTGTTGTTGTTGTTGTTGTTGTTGTTGTTGTTGTTGTTGTGGTGGTGGTGGTGGTGGTGGTGGTGGTTGCTGTTGCTGCTGTGCATGTTGTGGTTGTGTTGTTGTCAGTGATGTAACTGGCAGGACATGCTGAGCTGTGCTTTGCTTTGTGATGGTGCCATTAGTAACTATACCATCCTGCAGTAAATATAAACCAGCTGTTGATGTATCTTTATTATTGATTCTCTGTTCTGCTTCCGATTTGATCTCTTCATACGTATATTCCTTGTTGAACCCTTTTTCATACCGTACTGTGACTACCACGACAAGATCACACAGCTTGGCTACAGATAAGATCTTGATGAGTATGTCATTCTTAAATTTTGACAGATGTCCCAGGTCTTGTAGTTTCTTAAACAATTCATATGCATCTTTCTTCTTCATCAACACTTCTCTTTCTCTTCTTCTGATGGGTGGTGTGAGTCCCTCTGTCAACTCAATCAATGTTTCACACGTAGCTGTAGACAGAGAGACAAAAATCTACTGTATATATTTGACTGCTAGTCTAGAGGCTAGAGCAATGGCATCGAATCTGATCTTCTCATGTCTAGCTCAATGAGGTGCTGAGATGCAAATTTCAAATTCAAATGAATCAAAACCAACACAGTCATTAACATAATGTCTTTGTTGTCTTTGTAATCACAGAATTCTTCTAATTACTAAGTCAGTTTTTATTGGGGTAATAGTTGCGTAATATTCCACTTGAACTTCGTTCACCGTCAACTGTCGATAAATTCAAGAAGGACAACAAGACACATCTGCTTGCAAGAGCTTTCTCTACTTGAACATTTTACATTGATCTACTAGTGTTCCTATACAGCGCCATAGAACATTATGTTGTATTGGATTTTGGTGCTATACAAATTCTTTTGATTGATTGATTGATTGATTGATTGATTGATTGATTGATAAAGTCCAAATATGCTAACACAGCTAACACTAGCAACTGTTGACTGCATGCACGCATGCGTACATATATTCAAAATAAATGAACATGGGATCTTCTGTTGACTCTGAGAGTCACACGAGTATAGAAACTTCATGTTTTTCACAAATTACTGAAGACAAACATGCCACCCCCTGCCTTGTGTCAGAAAAGGATTTGGAATGAACATGTCACATTTGGTAATTGTTAAAGAGGTATGGTTTTCCAAATTCCTGTGCAGTTTTCTGAACTATTTTGTGATCACTGTTGTCACATGTTAACCGTACGTACGAACAGTGTGCTGAGAGAGTTAGTATGTATGTATTGAATACATGTATGTATGTGCATCTATGTGTGTATGTATGTACCTATGTATGTATGTATGTACATGTATGTATACAAAGACACGCGTACGCTTGAGGCACATATACACAAATGTATGTATGTACGTATAAGTCTTGGTGTTGTAGGATTGCTAGACTGTATAAGTCTTGGTATTGTAGGACTACTAGACTATAAACTTTGGTGCTGTAGAATTGCTAGACTGTATAAGTCTTGGTGTTAAAGATTGCTAGACTGTATAAGTCTTGGTGTTGTAAGATTGCTAGACTGTATAAGTCTTGGTGTTGTAGGATTGCTAGACTATATAAAGTCTTAGTGTTGTAGGATTGCTAGACTGTATAAGTCTTGGTGTTGTAGGATTGCTAGACTGTATAAGTCTTGGTGTTGTAGGATTGCTAGACTGTATAAGTCTTAGTGTTGTAGGATTGCTAGACTGTATAAGTCTTAGTGTTGTACGATTGCTAGACTGTATAAGTCTTGGTGTTGTAGGATTGCTAGACTGTATAATTCTTGGTGTTGTAGGATTGCTAGACTGTATAATTCTTGGTGTTGTAGAATTGCTAGACTGTATAAGTCTTGGTGTTGTAGGACTACTGGATTAGAAAAAGCCAATGACAAATAACAAAATTAAAGTTAGAAAATTGTGCTTCAACCAACGGCCATGGATTTCAACATTTCCTTGTTGTTGCAGGCTTACATAAAATTGGATAACTTTTTTTACCGTACCTCTGTCAATATCCTGAGCTAGTTCATGCAGGAAGACAACAAGGGGATCCAAGTCTGTGGTTACAGTATCCATGACTACAGTTATAGCAATGGCATAGGTAATAGATGGTCATAATATGAGGCTCCTACCATCCTGTTAACAAAAACAGTTTCAAAATTGATGAAGAAAAAGGTTGTAAAGTCAACTCCTCTTTGAGTTGCATACATCAATAGGATGGTCAATGCTTTCTGTGGCCAAATCAAAACAAAACCACAACATCACTGATGCATGATGGGTAAGATGGCATTCAAACAATACACTAAATCACTGAAATTCAGGATCTTTGATTATTAAACAAATGGTTCATAGTTAATAAAATGCCTGTCAGATATGAGTGATTTGCATAATTTGACAAGTTATATATTATTCAATTGATTTGATTATACAGTGCATGGTATAACTCATTCAGCCTTTTCTGGGAATAAGCGTGTCAGTGATTCTTATGGGAACAGCTACATTTGTCTTCAACTGGAAAAAGTAAAATTATCATTTTCATCTCAATTGCTAAATGATTTTACATTCACATAGCTCCCTATATGTATAATTACATTTTGACATGACTATAGGAAGGGGTGGGGTTGAGGCACTCTTGACATATATCCGTCATTATATTTGGTGTAGATTTTTTATTATTAATTGTCAGGTTATTTTTTCTCAGCAACTCGCCATCAGTTGTCTTTGTTTTCAAAATCGCCACGCAATTAGTGTCTTCAAGTTCTGTTCTAGGAATTACATTTTTCACATTGATTTCATACTCATTCTTGTACGTACTGGGTGCATTCAAGAGTAAAAACGTTTTGCCAACTGTAGGCACTTTTAAAATGTTACACATCAAAAACAAAAAAGATGGCAGACACTCATATGGGAAAGTAGTCACATTTCATGCCGTTTCAGTATTTTTTGGTAACACAAGATGATTTGCACAACTAAAATACGACAAGAATGTATGAAATGGCTAATAAACAGATAAATGGCTAAATGAACAAAACGTCTTGGGATATTAGTCCAAGTGTATCATCCCTGAAGATAAATAACAACATAGCAGATGACTGTTTCACAAGTGGAAATCTGTCACCCTGTAAACCTTTGGGAGTTTGCAAAAATTTATAAAAAATATCATGAAAATTAATGCCCTCTACGTCCTAATTTTTTGTTGAGTTGCCTTGTTCACATAAACTCATTCCAGATGAAAAGGTCAAAGTTTTATTCAGTGAGCGATATAACATATATTGTAGTCGTTGTTAGAAGTTAATAATTGAAACATACTGTGTGTAAATAATAAGAATATTTCAATGTTAGCCTTATATTCAAGGTTTTATATGAATGTTCAAAATTATGCTTTACATATACATAGTCTCAGTTACCCAGACTCTTACAATTGAGGAATACACCACCAGCAGTAGTGGAGCCCTTAATAGCAAGAATCCTGGCAGCCAAGACTAACATATGTAGCATCAATGGGCAACAAAAGTTGGTGCAAAAAATCAGGTCAGGTGATGGGTACATTTGTAATTGTGGATTTCCATCACTGAGCGTGCTTCTACCATATATACTCACTTCTTTTGTATGCAATGTAACAAATAGGTTTTTATTTCTACTTGTCTACTACACACTCTATGACACATCTAAATGTGCATACTCTGTGTGAGTTGTGATTAAAATTGGTAATTAATGGCTGTCAAGAGAGATATCATTTGAGCAGTTTAGACTATATATCACATAAGTTTTCAACAGAATGTGAACATATTTGAGCACTTACATTGTTGAATTAGCATTTATAAAAGAGAAGGTGAAACATCCCATGAAAACTAATATATATTGTAAATAAAAACAGATGACAGATCTTTGAATATATATTGCCGTTGAGGGATGGCGCCCTCTATGGCAAGAGTCTGGGTAACCAAGACTAACATATTTGTGTTGTATACGTTGCATCAACGGTCAATGAAAGTTGGCACAAAAATTCAGGTCAGGCGACGGGTACATTCTACCGATATGCTTTGTAATTATGGATTTCCATCATTGGATGTGTATCTACCATATATACTCACTTATTTTGTATGCAATGTAACAAATCGGCTTTGATTTCTACTTGTCTACTACACACTCTATATGACACATCGTAAATGTGCATGCTCTGTGTGAGTTGTGATTAAAATTGGTAATGGCTGTCAAGAGAGATATCAAAATGAGCAGTTCAGAGTATTTATATAGACGTTTTCAACAGAATATGAACATAATCAAGTACTTTTACATTGTTGAATTAGCATAATTAAAAGAGAATGTGAAATTTGAAAACCAATATATATTGCAAATAAAAACAGGTGATGGATCTTTAGATCCAAATGCAACTGTGAACAAAAGGCTATACCTGACCTGGCCTGTACCTGTGTTTTGTAATGACCAATTTAAAATCAACTTGATGTTATACACTGTTCCACCAGGTATGTATATCTGCCAGATGAACCCACTTTTACCAGCTGGCCTCCCACTGAAACTCTATACCCCATCTCAGAACAACATCAGAAAATTATACATACCCAATGGACATCATATCCCTACAATATTATTTACATGAATGTTATACACGGTCACCCCACCCCCACCCCACCCCCTTACAAGGCTATATATCACAGGTCACACCACTATGGCCCAATAAAATCCTCATGTATACATGATCTGCGTGTATAACTCTATTATGTTTTGTATGGGCAACTGTTTGTATCGACAGATCAACTGTAATGTATTGGGACTTTCTATATGTGCTAGAGTCGCTGACCAATTCACGTACTAATTGTGCCACAGGCTTTAGATTGTTCAACACCATACACGTCAAAAAGCACGTCGTTTTACAACTTTTAGTTAGGTGACCGGCGCCTGTCAGCAGCATAACGTGCTCGTGACAGGTTCGGGATTTTTACGGAATCAATTTGATGTGTATTGAAAAACACACTCTGGTTACCTTTGAAAATGATTGCCTTCGTACCCTGAATACACAGAACTTTCAAAAAAATGGATAAATCATGAATAAGCGTGAAACTGACATGACGGGGCTGGGGTTAAATAACATTCACCGAAACCACTTTGTAATCATAATGTAACGTTGTTTGTTGTTGTTGTGCGCTAGCTTTAAGCGTACTGGGGTTTTAACGTGAAGGTGTGCATATGTGTACGCCCGGTTGCTGTAAAAAAACAAAAACACGAGCTATCACACGTTTGAGAACTGATAAAGAACGTGTATTTGACGCCGAAACACGTCGTATTAAAGGGACGTCAAAAGCTTGGGTCAAAAGTCACGCCTGTCACCAGCACGAGGCGCCGGGTACCACCAAAACGTGCTGGTGAAAGGGGCCTGTCAGGAGACTCGGCCTAAAACAAATAGCTAAAAGGGCCAGTATGTCCTAATATGGCAGTCGCTCTGTGCACTTTACATTCACGGTGATATAATCCTAGGCTAGTGACGACGAGAGATGAGTACACATACACCCAGTACACCCAGTTGCACTGGGGGTAACCGGTTTGACCTGCGCGGTGAATCCCGGGGGTGAATATCGCCGAATCAATGCAAAACATAACTCACCTATGTGCCAGTGTTGCAGCATAGTATTGTCACGATACCAATCGCCATTTCAACAATAGTAACATCTGAATAACACTCCGCATTTACCATTCATGGGAAAACACCGCGGAAATCCCCGGTCACGGGGATTCCCCCAAGGTCACAATGTCACGGTTCGAGATGTTATTCCATAGACAAAAGACTACTCTCTGTAACATTCTCACCGCTGAGGGCTTCAGGAAACTCCAGCTTTCGGGGAGAATATAGAGACGAATACAATAACTTGAATAATTGCAAAATAATATTGAAAATTAGAATAAAAATGTTAGTTTGACGAATACTAGCACATTTTGACGAACATAAAAATACATGTAACCACAGACGGAAGTGTAGAGTTATATGACATTTAGGGGAGGACCATTTGATATCCTGGGGGGGGGGGGGGGCTTGGAAGATTTCGTGTAAAAAAAAGATGCCAAATGGAGTTGCTTGAAAAAAAAAATCCGGATATGAGTGGGTGATGGAAAAAAAAGATGGACCACTGCTAGAAAAAAAATGTCTTGGCAGGGAAATGATGCACAAGTTCGAGTATACTGTTCAACCTGCTCGTACCTCTCCAACCAAATCATGACAAACATTTTCAAACACGTCAGGGACCAGTCAGTTTTGTTAGCCTGTGGTACATATGATATAACACGTTGTAGTTGGGTATAAAGTCTTTATTCTCACACACAAGTACGTCAAATAATATTACTCTTCAACAGTTTGAACGGGGCGCCTCCGCCAACGTAATACACCAAAACAACAGCTAGTTCACGTCTGTCTACGGGGTTTCCTCGCCTGCGCATGTCTGTTAATGTTCAGTCAGGCCTAGCGTCCCTAACGTCATACAGTGATTAACCTTTTGTTTGCTACATACATTTGTTCTTGTCTCTGTTTCTTTCATAAAAAATGTTTAAATGTTATTTCATGTAAGGGTTCAAACATAACTATACATAAAATTATATATAATACATGTATTACCTAGCTACCATACTAGTTACAGAACATGCCATGTAAGTGTTTGGCTGTTTCACAATCAGTGCTTCACTTATCTTGCACTTTGGGGAACTTGAAGGTTTTGTTATCGTAATCTTCATACTATTCGATAGTTTATAAAAGAACTTAATCTAAATTGTTCTAGTATGAATTTCATTCTCTTCAGTATGAATTTGTCAGAAGGGATGAATATACTTCCTATTTCGGACACTACATGTATCGATACCACAACTCAAAGTTCTATTGTACACTAGGTATGACCTCCTTAATACATCAGTAACTTTACTATACATGCAATATCAATGCCCCCTATACCAATGTTACAGGCCCACTTTTATAACGTGGAAAACTTATTTAACAAGTTATATTTACTTTAGCTTTTCGATGCTTGGCAATATATATCTCAGAGGCTATGCATAACCTAAAAATTGCCTAAATAGAAACAAAAAAAAATGCAGATCTGCCGGGGGGGGGGGGGCTTGGACTCCATCACCCCAGAGGCCACTCATTCGTTAAACCAACAATAAGATTCACCAAAATTGGTAAAAAACTTCAAAAGCTTCTAGGGGAGACCCCCTAGGACCCCATAAGAGGTAGACATTTCCAAGCCTCAAATCAAAGTTCTTCCCTCCACCTCTTACTGTCAAGATGCTATGAAACTTTATTTCAAAAATGTTTCAACCATGTGTAGGTTCTTTTTACAATTGTTAGAGCTGTCTTGTAAAGCTTGCAAATTATTGTCTGAAAGTGTCTCTTAATAGCCGGAAAATTGGCTTTAAGTGTAAAAATCCTCCAGGGCTTCTAGGGGGATACCCCCTAGAACCCCCCTCCCCCATAAGAGGTAGACATGTTCCAGTTTCAAATCAAAGTTCTTTCCTCCACCTCTTACTGTCAAGATGCTATGAAACTTTATTTCAAAAATGTTTCAACCTTATGTAGTTGCTTTTTACATGTTAGAGCTGTCTTGTAAAGCTTGCAAATTATTGTCTGAAAGTGTCTGTGAATAGTCTAAACATTGCCTTTAGAAGTAAAAAACCTCCATGGCTTCTAGGGGAGACCCCCTAGAACCCCCCCCCCCCCTCATTTCACACACACACTCACACAAGAGGTAGACATATTCCAGTCTCAAAGCTCTTCCCTCTACAGCTTACTATCAAATGCTATGAAACTTTATTCACGGGGGTCAGTGACTTTTTGTCGTCCCAATGGAAAAAAACACTGACACCCCCCCCCCTCCCATCCCCCAAGCTGGAGAAACTGACAAGTCTATCTGAATGTTTGAGCTCATCAATCAAGTTTCCGATTTGTATTTTCAGTGTGTCATCATGCATGGCATAAAAACTGTCAAATGATGTTTATTTAATTGAAAATCAAACATGTATGAAATATGTAGTTTTCTAAATAAAATCTGTGTGTGATAGAACAGCATTTTTTTACTCTCTGTATTACCCTGTGCGAAAACCAAACAGAAAATTGTGGCAACAAAAGTTGGTGTTCAACATTGACGTAAACAGAAATCCGGATATCTCAAAGAATCAAAGAAAAAAAAAGTTGCCAGCATAGGCGAAGGAAAAATAATAATTCTAAGGCAAGCAGGTGGGAAAAAAATAACGACTCTCCATCAATCTTCCAAGCCCCCCTCCCCAGGATATCGAATGGCCTACCCCTTACAAAATGTAAACATTGATTTTTAGTTCTCCGATGGGGGGCTATTATTAGTCCGTCCTCGCCGTCCGTCCGTCCGTCCGTCCGTCCGTATAATACGTCATTTCTGAGATATGCAATATCCGATTTCTTTCAAATCTAGCATAAAGGTGACAAATGATATGGGACATATGCACGTCACTTTGTTTCTTGATAGACGAATGGCGGCCATATTGTAGTTAAAAATCACTATTTACTGGATAACTCAACTATAATACATAGGGACTCCATTCAAGTGTCTACCTCATGTAATCAGATGCAAGATATCCTTTGAGACCTTACCTTTGACCCTGACCTTGACCTTCAGGGTCAATTATCAAAATCAAACCAATTCTTGACTATCACATACACTATATAGTATTTGTATATTGCCAATTTCTTTTAAATCATGTTTAAAAGTAATATTGAAGATATCGAAAGGTATTCAACTATACAAAAGCACTATTTTTGGTGCTCATATCACTTTTACTGAATGGCAGCCATATTTTTAGTAAACATTCACTACATTACTGCATAACTCAAAAACGTTAATATAAAAAGAATCCATTCCAGTGTCTATCCCAATATAATAACATGCAAGATTTCGTGAGAGACAGTGACCTTTGACCTTATCCTTGACCTTCACCTACAGGGTCGACCATCAAAATTAAGCCATTACTTGCATATTGCAGACACTTTGTAGCAATATAATTGTGTGGGGATCTTGTCTATAGGTAATATAGGAATAGCTGAATATTTACATGCATTACTTGTGGTGCTCATATCACTTTTCACTCAATGGCAGCCATATTTGTAGTGAACAATCATGATTTACCACATAACTCAAAAACGTTGATACATAGAGACTACATTCAAGTGTCTACCCCCATATTGGCAGGTTTAAACTTCTTCTGAGACAATGGTCTTTGGCCTTGACATTGATCTTTGGGTTCAATTATCGAAATTCACCAATTTCTTTAAATCATGTGACATACATGTGTCCATTCAGTCACCTAGAAGTAAAGTATTTGAGGGAATGTGTCTTCTATGAAGACTTGTTACCAATGCAACGAACGATTTTAAGAATACAAATTTGTAAATTTCCCAATGAAAACATGAAATTTAAGATACGAATGTGATTTTATGCACACATCTCATCTCTGGTAAACACCATCATATGATACAGTGTGTGACCTCAGAGGGTCAGCTTGTAGACATTACAATAAACAAGATATTAACCTATATTACAGAGAAAATGTAATCCCTATTTCAAACTGTGTAATCAGGCATGTAATTATGCATACAATATGGCGAAATAGAAACATGAGCTAACGTAAAAGAAAACACTAAACACACCAGTCTTGTGTATATAGGAACACATCCTGAGTACACAGAAACGGCCCTGGACAGTCTAGTGTGTGAGAGCCATTGTGTAACTAGTCAGACTCAGAATTATCGAAGGGTCGCCGAAAAACTGTGCGTATCATACACATCTTATGTTCCCCCAGAACACTTTAGATGGATAAAAAAAAACAGGTTTCCCACAGACAAGCCATTACAAATACAAACAATGCCAGACATCTGTTGACAAGAAATATTCTTCTCGTTCTTGCAAAAGACATTTTAGATTCTCAAAGCACAATACAGCACACTGCATAGTTAATTTCACTTGTTACATTAACAGTAATTTTAAGTGTATCTGGTAAATCAAGTTGCTGTCCCAAATCCATTGCTTCACATGTATAATGCTCTTTAGACAGGAACCCTATGAGAAATATGATTGTCTGTTCATGGACATGCAAAATATTCATGGTTTAGTAACCAAAAGTTCTAGGATATGAGCTTTTTGAAAAATGAACACCCTTTGGAGGCCGTTTAGAGCACCATTCAGAAGTAAAACAACTTAGTTATATCATAAAAGTATCACTAATTTTAGGGTTTCAAAAGTTTAAATCATTTCAAGTCATATTGACATAAATAATAATAATACATGTAAATAAAGATCAAGTACAAAGTGAGAATTTTTTTGGAAAACATGCACAGTGGAGGTCAGATACCATTTAGAGATACAAATTCATTGTTTGTGTGCAATTAAACATGTTCAGGTCAATAGAGGCACAGATTTTAGAGTCAGTCTATCCAACAAATTTCCAGGTATTTCATTTCTTATGTGTTATGTGTACAGCTACTCATGCAAGTTTTTATATCATATGATGACACAATGCAACTAATGGCCTGCAATATTGAGAAATCATTTCTAACAAAACTGTTGCTTAAAAGGTGCAATGTTATGACTCCATGTCATCTGCTTGGGATGTATCAGGAAAAAGACTTTATGTTATATTTGAACGTATATGTATAGCCATTGTTTATGGTTTATTGTATGCACATACATCTGTTAAGAAAGTTAAGTACAGCAGGGTGGGTGATGACTGCGTTTAGTTGTTGAAAATAAGGTGACCCCCCCCCCCTTTATTCACTTTGTAAAAATGATGACACCCCCCTCCTCTTTGAGTCCAAAATTGAGGTGCCCCTCCCCCCTCCATTTACAGCCCTCCTCCCCCGGCCGTAACAACTGATCGCTCCCTTAATATACAGTATGTACAATCGTCTCTAGATAAGTATACAGTATGTACAGTCGTCTCTAGATTAGTATACAATATGTACAGTCGTCTCTAGATTAGTATACAGTATGTACGGTCGTCTGTAGATTAGTATACAGTATGTACAGTCGTCAGTAGATTAGTATACAGTATGTACAGTCGTCTCTAAATTAGTATAAGGTATGTACAGTCGTCTGTAGATTAGTATCCAGTATGTACAGTCGTCTCTAGATTAGTATACAGTATGTACAGTCGTCTGTAGATTAGTATACAGTATGTACAGTCGTCTCTAGATTAGTATACAGTATGTACAGTCGTCTGTAGATTAGTATACAGTATGTACAGTCGTCTCTAGATTAGTATACAATATCTACAGTCGTCTGTACATTAGTATACAGTATGTACAGTCGTCTGTAGATTAGTATACAGTATGTACAGTCGTCTCTAGATTAGTATACAGTATGTACAGTCGTCTGTAGATTAGTATACAATATGTACAGTCGTCTGTAGATTAGTATACAGTATGTACAGTCGTCTCTAGATTAGTATACAGTATGTACAGTCGTCTCTAGATTAGTATACAATATGTACAGTCGTCTCTAGATTAGTATACAGTATGTACAGTCGTCTGTCGATTAGTATACAGTATGTACAGTCGTCTGTAGATTAGCATACAGTATGTACAGTCGTCTGTAGATTAGTATACAGTATGTACAGTCGTCTGTAGATTAGTATACAGTATGTACAGTCGTCAGTAGATTAGTATACAGTATGTACAGTCGTCTCTAGATTAGTATACAGTATGTACAGTCGTCCCTAGATTAGTATACAGTATGTACAGTCGTCTGTAGATTAGTATACAGTATGTACAGTCGTCAGTAGATTAGTATACAGTATGTACAGTCGTCAGTAGATTAGTATACAGTATGTACAGTCGTCTGTAGATTAGTATACAGTATGTACAGTCGTCTGTAGATTAGTATACAGTATGTACAGTCGTCTCTAGATTAGTATACAGTATGTACATTCGTCTCTAGATTAGTATACAGTATGTACAGTCGTCTGTAGATTAGTATACAGTATGTACATTCGTCTGTAGATTAATATACAGTATGTACAGTCGTCTCTAGATTAGTATACAGTATGTACAGTCGTCTCTAGATTAGAATACAGTATGTACAGTCGTCAGTAGATTAGTATACAGTATGTACAGTCGTCTGTAGATTAGTTTACAGTATGTACAGTCGGCTCTAGATTAGTATATAGTATGTACAGTCGTCTCTAGATTAGTATACAGTATGTACAGTCGTCTGTAGATTAGTATACCGTATGTACATTCGTCTCTAGATTAGTATACAGTATGTACAGTCGTCTGTAGATTAGTATACTGTATGTACAGTCGTCTGTAGATTAGTATACAGTATGTACAGTCGGCTCTAGATTAGTATACAGTATGTACAGTCGTCTGTAGATTAGTATATAGTATGTACAGTCGTCTGTAGATTAGTATACAGTATGTACAGTCGTCTGTAGATTAGTATACAGTATGTACAGTCGTCTCTAGATTAGTATACATTATGTACAGTCGTCTGTAGATTAGAATACAGTATGTACAGTCGTCTCTAGATTAGTATACAGTATGTACAGTCGTCTGTAGATTAGTATACAGTATGTACAGTCGTCTCTAGATTAGAATACAGTATGTACAGTCGTCTCTAGATTAGTATACAGTATGTACAGTCGTCTCTAGATTAAAATTATACAGTATGTACAGTCGTCTCTGGATTAGTATACAGTATGTACAGTCGTCTCTAGATTAATATATAGTATGTACAGTCGTCTGTGGATTAGTATACAGTATGTACAGTCGTCTCTAGATTAATATACAGTATGTACAGTCGTCTGTGGATTAGTATACAGTATGTACAGTCGTCTGTGGATTAGTATACAGTATGTACAGGCGTCTGTAGATTAGTATACAGTATGTACAGTCGTCTGTGGATTAGTATACAGTATGTACAGTCGTCAGTAGATTAGCATACAGTATGTACAGTTGTCTGTAGATTAGCATACAGTATGTACAGTTGTCTGTAGATTAGCATACAGTATGTACAGTTGTCTGTAGATTAGTATACAGTATGTACAGTCGTCTGTAGATTAGTATACAGTATGTACAGTCGTCCCTAGATTAGTATACATTATGTACAGTCGTCTCTAGATTAGTATACAGTATGTACGGTCGTCTCTAGATTAGTATACAGTATGTACAGTCGTCTGTAGATTAGTATACAGTATGTACAGTCGTCCCTAGATTAGTATACAGTATGTACAGTCGTCTGTAGATTAGTATACAGTATGTACAGTCGTCTCTAGATTAGTATACAGTATGTACAGTCGTCTGTAGATTAGTATACAGTATGTACAGTCGTCTGTAGATTAGTATACAGTATGTACAGTCGTCTATTAGTATACAGTATGTACAGTCGTCTCTAGATTAGAATACAGTATGTACAGTCGTCTCTAGATTAGTATACAGTATGTACAGTCGGCTCTAGATTAGTATACAGTATGTACAGTCGTCTGTAGATTAGTATACAGTATGTACAGTCGTCTCTTGATTAGTATACAGTATGTACAGTCGTCTGTAGATTAGTATACAGTATATGTACAGTCCGCTCTAGATTAGTATACAGTATGTACAGTCGTCAGTAGATTAGTATATGTACAGTCGTCTCTTGATTAGTATACAGTATGTACAGTCGTCTGTAGATTAGTATACAGTATGTACAGTCGGCTCTAGATTAGTATACAGTATGTACAGTCGTCTGTAGATTAGTATACAGTATGTACAGTCGGCTCTAGATTAGTATACAGTATGTACAGTCGTCTGTAGATTAGTATACAGTATGTACAGTCGTCTGTGGATTAGTATACATAGTATGTACAGTCGTCTGTAGATTAGTATACAGTATGTACAGTCCGCTCTAGATTAGTATACAGTATGTACAGTCGTCTGTAGATTAGTATACAGTATGTACAGTCGTCTGTAGATTAGTATACAGTATGCAAAGTCGTCTGTAGATTAGTATACAGTATGTACAGTCGGCTCTAGATTAGTATACAGTATGTACAGTCGTCTGTAGATTAGTATACAGTATGTACAGTCGTCTGTAGATTAGTATACAGTATGTACAGTCGTCTGTAGATTAGTATACATTATGTACAGTCGTCTGTAGATTAGTATACAGTATGTACAGTCGTCTGTAGATTAGTATACAGTATGTACAGTCGTCTGTAGATTAGTATACAGTATGTACAGTCGGCTCTAGATTAGTATACAGTATGTACAGTCGGCTCTAGATTAGTATACAGTATGTACAGTCGTCTGTAGATTAGTATACAGTATGTACAGTCGTCTGTAGATTAGTATACAGTATGTACAGTCGGCTCTAGATTAGTATACAGTATGTACAGTCGTCTGTAGATTAGTATACAGTATGTACAGTCGGCTCTAGATTAGTATACAGTATGTACAGTCGGCTCTAGATTAGTATACAGTATGTACAGTCGTCTGTAGATTAGTATACAGTATGCAAAGTCGTCTGTAGATTAGTATACAGTATGTACAGTCGGCTCTAGATTAGTATACAGTATGTACAGTCGTCTGTAGATTAGTATATATGTACAGTCGTCTCTAGATTAGTATACAATATGTACAGTCGTCTGTAGATTAGTATACAGTATGTACAGTCGTCTCTAGATTAGTATACAGTATGTACAGTCGTCTGTAGATTAGTATACAGTATGTACAGTCGTCTCTAGATTAGTATACAGTATGTACAGTCGGCTCTAGATTAGTATAGTCGTCTGCAGATTAGTATACAGTATGTACAGTCGTCTGTTGATTAGTATACAGTATGTACAGTCGTCTGTAGATTAGTATACAGTATGTACAGTCGTCTGTAGATTAGTATACAGTATGTACAGTCATCTCTAAATTAGTATACAGTATGTACAGTTGTCTGTAGATTAGTATACAGTATGTACAGTCGGCTCTAGATTAGTATACAGTATGTACAGTCGTCTGTAGATTAGTATACAGTATGTACAGTCGTCTCTTGATTAGTATACAGTATGTACAGTCGTCTGTTGATTTAGTATACAGTATGAACAGTCGTCTGTAGATTAGTATACAGTATGTACAGTCGTCTGTAGATTAATATACAGTGTGTACAGTCGTCTGTAGATTAGTATACAGTATGTACAGTCGTCTGTAGATTAGTATACAGTATGTACAGTCGTCTGTAGATTAGCATACAGTATGTACAGTCGTCTCTAGATTAGTATACAGTATGTACAGTCGTTTCTAGATTAGCATACAGTATGTACAGTCGTCTCTAGATTAGTATACAGTATGTACAGTCGTCTGTAGATTAGTATACAGTATGTACAGTCGTCTGTAGATTAGTATACAGTATGTACAGTCGTCTGTAGATTAGCATACAGTATGTACAGTCTGTAGATTAGTATACAGTATGTACAGTCGTCTGTAGATTAGTATACATTATGTACAGTCGTCTGTAGATTAGTATACAGTATGTACAGTCGTCTGTAGATTAGTTTACAGTATGTACAGTCGTCTGTAGATTAGTATACAGTATGTACAGTCGTCTGTAGATTTAGTATACAGTATGTACAGTCGCCTGTTGATTTAGTATACAGTATGAACAGTCGTCTGTAGATTAGTATACAGTATGTACAGTCGTGTGTAGATTAGTATACAGTATGTACAGTCGTCTCTAGATTAGTATACAGTATGTACAGTCGTCTGTAGATTAGTATACAGTATGTACAGTCGTCTGTAGATTAGTATACAGTATGTACAGTCGTCTCTAGATTAGTATATAGTATGTACAGTCGTCTCTAGATTACAATAGACCCATGGTAGACTGTAGCGTTCTACATGATTAAAAGGAAACAGTAACATCTCTTCTACCTTACAATAGACCCATGGTAGACGGTAGCGTTCTACATGATTAAAAGGAAACAGTAACATCTCTTCTACATTACAATAGACCCATGGTAGACGGTAGCGTTCTACATGATTAAAAGGAAACAGTAACAGCTCTGCTACATTACAATAGACCCATGGTAGACGGTAGCGTTCTACATGATTAAAAGGAAACAGTAACATCTCTTCTACATTACAATAGACCCATGGTAGACGGTAGCGTTCTACATGATTAAAAGGAAACAGTAACAGCTCTGCTACATTACAATAGACCCATGGTAGACTGTAGCGTTCTACATGCTTAAAACATTCAAATATCCATCTTTACACTGATCGCGCAGACCAGATAATGAAACACTTTCACAGTGAGAGAACATGTTTTCTCTTCTTTTCTTCAAGTTCTTGTGTTTAAAAAAAATTGTGTCGTTCCAGTAACCCGACCCAATCAATCTAGTTTTTCACTCAAACACCTTTTTAGATAATTCGAAATAATATTGGGAAATCGAAAATATTTTGCAAAGTCGTGAGAGAAATAGTGAGATTTGTTTCGAAGCAATAATAGCTCTGGTTTGCTAGTATGGATTCGATGACATTAGCATTTTGTGATCAAAACAACATGGCAGAATACATTGTAGCACATAATGTCGTCTGTATATCATTCGGAAAGTGCGAACAGATCGATGAGAAATATCTGTTGACCCCTATGTACTTTGTAACAACCTGAACCGGACCAAACAATAATAAAATAATATGAAAAATAGAAAATTCCCTACCTATGCATCCTGTTTTGAAATTGGGCGTTATCGGAACCACACATTTTATTTTTCTGTGGCCTTATCTTAACATGAAACCTTGTAACCAGTTTGAATCACCTTTATGTCACATCTCGTCGTAACTACATACATCCCTGTCTTTAAACCGCTGTACACAAAATTTTAGAAATGTGTATGTCTGCTTATTGCTTCTCAATATGTTTTCTTTTTGTAATTCGTGCCATTGTATAATGTATGTTTTATTTTTATACTCGATTAATTGTATATCTGTTGCATCTTAGTACATCTTGTATGAGGGCGTTATTGGAAGAGCAAGTCGTGACTGAATTTTCTCTACATATGAGAAAGATGAATAAATGAATAGAATACTATAATTGTGACAATAACATAAAATGAGGCCGGATGCACTAACAAACGAGGCAGAAAACTTACAGAGTGGCACTAACATATTGATTGCAACATGTTGGCATCGTTTGTAGCTAGTTGACATATCGAAAACTTTCCCAAGTAGTAACATTACCCCTCTATATTTCATATATCGAGCTACTTTGAAACCTTTGTCTCGTGATATTTTTAACCTAAAAGATCATATAAACGTGATTAATTAACACTTTATCGAATTCTTCGTGGCCGAGGATTTATTTCCTAAACGCTGACTGTCAATCTGGTATAAAACATTTACAAAGAGGGAGGGTGAACCATAGATGTAATTACTTTCTTTTAACATCTGCATCAAGCTAATTTACATGTTTGGTATCATTAAATATCGCGAAAAGTTTGCAGTCACCCAAGTACGATTGTGACATTATCCGACCCAGACTCGACATCAAATTAATCGAAGTAAGTTAACTATTTTCTCTTTAGTTCGTTTCATCTAATGATGCTTATAGACTATCATTTATATGAAGTTCGCTTCTTCTTTTTTTAATCTATATGTATTTCTTAAAATATTTCACTTTATTAACTTAAAATAAAATTTAAGGATGAATGTACCTTACTTAAAATGTTACCACATGAAAGCCAAGTAGTTTTGCAATCATTTAAGTATTGGTATAGTTCATTATCTTTTTGTCCTAGAGGATTATCAATCCAGTTATCCAATACAGTTAACACAGTATTTTGTGGGCATTTGAAGTGTTATTGACAATCAATCTCTGATAGTACATGATTTCTTGTTTATGTTCGTCAGGTATTCAAGATGAAAGGCATCGCTACCTTTGGTTTCCTGATAGTTGCTGTATTGTTTGCGTCTACACTCATTGATGGCAAAAGTGTAAGTTCGAGGTTTTTTTTTAAATCCATTCGTCTAGCCTAGTCTTTTAATGATAGTGTGTCAAGTGTCATAACATTAGAACACCAGCAAAACGCATAATAAACTATATCAATTTTGCAACTATGTATAATGAACGCTGATTACGTGGCAGAAGGGGACAAGGGACGGGGACAGACATTCACAAAAATAGATTTGAAGATTTGTAGGTATTGTAAAAGAGATGAGGAATGAGGACAAGAGCCAGAAAATATAGTGGAAGGTAGAATTACTAAATGGCTGATGTATTCAAAACTATTCAACAATTCTACGGCTTTAAAAACTGTGTGTAAATGGTTTTATGTTTCTAAATGGCCTACGATGTGTCCTTATTTTCAAAAAAGTTTACAGCATGGCCGGGCGGTGAATATTCGTGATCCAGATACCCCCACCCTTTCCTCCCCTACTTAAGTTAGCACTGGTTAATGTTTCCTCTTTTTTTGTCAACGTGTCCTCTATATACTGTAAGTTGGACTTTCGATAATTTTACAATTGGATAATAATGTGCCAGTCTATTTTAAGTGCTTTGCCTATCTCGTTTCCCGTTAGGTACGGATTTTATGATGCAGGGGAAATACAATTTCGTCACTTGAATTGTCTCTAGTTTGTGTCATCAATATTAATGTCAGTTTATATGTTCTTTTTTGGTGAAAAAGGTTCAGTTTTTTTCAAACTATTAATTTTCTTTTAAAAATTTGCTATTTTTTTCGTCCGTAAGGAAGGAGATGTATTAGAGGTTGAAATGTCTGTGTGTCTGTGTGTGTCTGTATCACCATTTTCTAAAACACGGCTTCATCAATTCGAACGAAATATGGTAGACATGTTCCGTAGGGTAATGGCGAGAGCTGATTAGATTTTCGTAAACAACCAATCAATATTAATGAGCAATTAATGGTTAATGCGTAATTAATGGTTTTCGGTAATTAGGCTATATCTCAAGAGTGCACTCTTCAAATTCAATATAATTTGGTACATACATTTGCGATACCTAAGCAAATATATCCTGAAATTATTCATTTATCCATGTAGCTTTCAGTTTTAATAAGATGTTGCCATTTTCGGTAATTAGACGCGGTGGCCACACAAAAGAAAGTTGTCGTTTCTGGTCAGGAAACGTTGCCTAAAGTGGTGTGACAACGCGAATCTTTTTTTTAATTGTTCATGATTAGTTCTGCAGTTGTCTTCCCTGAAGTAGCAATTGATATAGGGAGAGTTATTTTTGCTTTCCCTTGGATCTGCAGTCTGCATTGGCTGGACAAACACGAGAAAAAGGAAGATCGAGGCGGGGTATTTAAGTCATGCAAACTCACCAGAAAACAATTCTTTTTTTTCTTGGCCTTAAAAACGCCTACCGTGAGATCTATGGTACAATTTTCTATAAAAGCTTCCCATTATTACATGTTTGGTTCGCCGTAAGATCGCATCTGCAGGCAATCATGCTGGAGATTTCGCCTACATAACTTCATACCATCTCTTCACTATTTCAAAATTGAAAATCTTGTTTTTACTTTTTTCTATATTTTTATGCGCGTATTTCTGTTTCTGAAAGCATGCATGAGGAGAAGTTTCTGTCCAGATCCGAGTTTTATATTTTGAGAAACCAGACGAACTAGAGAGCCATGGAAATTCACCTCATTGTGGCGTGCATCGCGAAATTCTTGAACCGAGTGTTACATAAAGGGTATTGCCGCCGTAAACGAGTTGTATAGAATCAAAGTATAGACCGGTATCATGCTTACCATAAAGTATGTAAACTTTCTGCGTACGACGGTTTAATTTCGTTTATTATTTGCCGTGGAAACTAGTTTACATATCGCGGGTATATAGGGGATCGCGAAGGCGGAGTGAAGTCGAGTCAAGCTTTCCTGTACTGAGAATAGGTAGCGGACATTTGAACAACATTTTCGACAACTAACTCTTACTGGTTGCTATTAATTCTGATATCACTGGTATTCTTAGTCTACAGCACTGATCTGTAACTCTGATAGCTGTTGTACTCCTCAGTTTGCCTTGCTTGCCGATCAAACCGAGTTAGCCACACCCCCAAAAAGCAGCTATTTATGTTTACATGTACATAATTACAAATTAATTACAAGTCCGTTATCTGTTCGTTAATGTTATCTCTTGTGTTCATTGTGCGTGTTCATTAACATGATGACCTTAAACTGTCTGACGTATGTAATCACTCATCACTGCGACAAATCAACTCTTTGGGATATTTTCAAATCGTAATAATCCACTTGATAGAGTAAGCGAGATAAGCTGAGAAATGTAAGAGCCATCAGAGCAACCTATCAGTTTCGTATACATATACACGCTATCTCTAGCTAAACAAGAATTTGATCATCTGGCTCGCCAATACTGTTCTCCATAACAAATTCCTACATTTTGTCTCTGTGAATTACGTCACCAAATGATTTACATACAGTCTATTAGAATGATTGTATCACATGCAAAGAAAATGTACAGCTAAAGTTAAAGATTGATGAGCAAGACGACACTCGGTTTCAGCTAACTTGGATTTGACTGCACAAATCATAACGAGGTACTTTAAACAAATATCTAACTTTGTTCATCAGGCTTCCAATGGCATTGGGACGATCAAGCGAGGAAAAAGTAAGTAGAATCTATATTCGTAGCCTGTCTACATCTCGATTTGGTTGCATTGTGCTTTGCTTCTCACTAACAGTTTGTAATGAACCGCAAAATCACATATTGCGATGTAGATGGGCTATTGTATTTGTACATTGAATTTCACAATACCGTGCAGCTTTTCTGTTTGATCCTACAAGAACGCAGAAGCCATCAAGAAACTGTATATGCCACACTTCAATACCAGGATCGCATTTTGTGCTACATTTAGTCTAAATGAAATAAACCATATCAATGTATTGTAACTCCACGCAGACATTTGGGGTGATGAGTGACTAACGACGTCCAAGTGAAATCCTAATCTATCCAGAGATGATATGATTCGTTTTTTGACGTAAATCAAACCATGAATACGTTTTTAAGCAATCAACATTTAATATACATGTAATTTCGAAGTTGGTTTTTGGATGTTCGTATCGATTTTTAAAATCAAAACGGGTAAAATAAACCATGTCAGAATACTGGTTTAATAATATTTTTCATAAGTTTTCCATCTTCTAAATGCTCTATGCTTGTGAAATAGCGTCCTCCTGCCACATGACCTGTCTGATTTAAACGGTTACGTATATTCTTCAACCAGCAGTGGATGTCGTGTCGACATTTTTACCAGCCGACACACTGGTGTCACTTTCAATTCGAAAACATCCATGTCGATGCGAATTCGCATCGCCATCTTCTCACTCTTATATGAAGTCTAACACGACAAACAGGTCTGTGCGAGTTAGGATAAAAACTGAATACTGATTAGATTGCGAATGACTTAGTTTCAACCAATGGGTGAACGTTTTGTATTAGACTGTACACTCAAGGTAGGCGTAACTAGTTTGACTGACATGTACAAATATAGATATCAGCCTATCACGAATCAATAAATCAAAGTCACTCCTCAAATTTTAGCGAAAAATAATCTGTGTTTGTCGGGGGAAAACATGAGACGCATGCATGGGGAAAGAGTACGACGCTTTGTTACGGATCTCATTAATTTGATGTTTCGCTCCACTGTGTCAAGTCTATTACCATGTGTTCCAAGCTCGTAGTACCAGCAGGTCGATCGCACGGAAGTCCAGCTACGCGGCAACCTTGTTGATAGTTTAACAATGTTACAACACGAACAAAAAGTCACCTGCCCACCCCCGGCCGTAAAAGCTGGTCGCTCCCTTTGCTATTTCAACTGCCGTCTCATCCATTACATAGATCAAAGGTCTCCAGCTACTTAAATGTTTGGGTGTGTGGAATGTCAAAAGTTTGGGTTTGGATTTGGAAGTCTCAGCAGAGTCACTTGATTTCAATTTACACGGAGTTGCCCCTCCCCCATCCCCGTCTAGGTCACAACACAAACATATTTAAACGAATAACATCGTTGGAATGACATCACAACAGATACATTTGATTGCGAAAATAACGCCGACGATAACTCACTGCCTAAAAACAATTCTTGTGTGTGTACAAAACAACCATCACTGTATGGGTGGATGGATGGCTGGTGTGAGTTAGTCAATATGCGCCTGAAACGAGGTCCCGCTCTAGACATGGATTAGTTAATTTATTTGTACATTTAGGACGTCCACCACAATGTTATGTTATGTTATGTTCATATTCCGACGGTATCTGTTACTTGTTGTTTTCGCTTTCCTTCTATCTTCGCTTTGATATCATTTTAAGTAAACACGGCGCCAAACTGCAAACTTCAAAGAAACTTTAGATAGTACGACTAAAAGGTGCCCCCTAACTTTCTAGTAACACGTTGAAACGTGAAATGTTGTTTGTGGTTTGATTTTGATTGCGTTTCAAAAAACGAATGTTCGAATTTCAATATCAACACCCTAAACATTAACTTCCAAAGCCACATGTAATTTCAAATGTCGATTTCTTAAACATGTATTATTCATGGTTTGAAATTACGTAAAAAAAAAACGAATTACGTCATCTCTGGATAGATTGGATTTCACTTGGACGTCGTTAGTCACACACCATTCGGGCACCAATGTTTTTCTTAGTATCAAACACCCAATGAATTCGAAGGACGGGTAAAATGTCCTTCGTGGTGTTCATTGGTGGCATGTGTAGTTGATTTCATTAAGACAAAATGTAGCAAGAAACTGTACTCATGCAATCTTGCTGTCTTAAAAGCATGTCCAGTTTCTTATTGGTTTCTGCGTGGTTGTATCAAACGGAAAAGCTGCACGGTATAGAGAAATTTGCTGTAGCTTACCATGAAAACATCCAAATACGGATTATGGCACACTAATACCCCTAAATACAACGTAAATGCCCATACACAACACCATTAGATAATATTCAATTCAAAATAATCAAATATTATCAATATAGTATTCCCATATATAATACTGGATAGGATCTTGTTCATTTCATTCACGTTTGCATGTCGTAGGTTTAAAGTCATTACAGAAGTCTATATATCTTTCACAGCTTTTATAAAACTTGACAGAGAAGCTAATGCATTCCTTCATGATCGAAAAGCTAGAGCAACGCATAAATCAATCAGAGAGGAATGTTGCAATGAGGAATGTGACAAAGAGGAAATTTATGAAATGCGTAATAACGCCGCTGTTACTGTAAGTTCATCTATCAACCTGTCTGATGTAATTATGTGTCTGTCTGTCTGTCAGTCATTCTGTCTGTCTGTCTGTCTGTCTGTCTGTCTTCCAGCCTGGGTCCATCTATCTGTATGTGTCAATGTATGTCTGTGTCTGTCTATCTTCAAGCCTATATCTATCTATCTGTCTGTGTTTATGTCTGTCTCTCTGTCTGTCTGTACGTCTGTCTGTGTGTGTCTGTCGTCATGCATACATGCGTGTATGTGTGTATGTATGTATATGTATGTATGTATGTATGTATGTATGTATGTATGTATGTATGTATGTGTGCGTGCGTGCGTGCGTGCGTGCGTGCGTGCGTGTGTGTGTGTGTGTGTGTACATTGATGATACTCAAGTTTTTGTCGAGTCGGACGACTTTAAGAAAGGTCTACGGTTTGAGTACTTGAAATCTGTGTAGCGACTGTTTGACTGTTAAATATTTTTTTAAAGTTCTAAATCATAGTTTGTTTTCCTTTTTAGGATGAAATGGATGACGAAAGGCTCGCTGGTAAGGTTTACCATGAACAGAAGGTTGGGGTTACTGACAACATTACCATATTACTCCCCGAACTAGTTATATGAATATCTATCAACCTTTTAGTCAGGAATATGTCTTGGATCGAGTTGTATTGATCCACGAGTTATATTACGCACTTACTCACTCACCAAAACAACCACCCGCCCACCCATGCATGCATACACTCACGCACGCATTGCAAACGCATTCACTAATTCATTCCTTAACCAACCGACCAGTTAGCCTTCCTGTAAGTGTCTGTCTATCTATCTATCTATCTATCTATCTATCTATCTATCTATCTATCTATCTATCTATCTATCTATCTATCTATCTATCTACCTCTTTCTCTCTCTCTCTCTCTATATATATATGTGTGTGTGTGTGTGTGTGTGTGTTTGTTTACTTTTCCTAAACTTCAAGCAGTTCAAACAATAAGATTAATTTCTGTCCTCCTGTATTTGTGATATCTGCAACAGCTACGTACATGCTTGTATTCAACACAATATTGGATGCGAATGATAATTAACACGTATATGTTTCTTCTACAGATAGAGCCGCCTTCTGTTTGGCTCATGACAGTAAGTTATTTTTTTACAGTTTCCTTTAGTGTCTGCAAGATAGAGCGGACTTTAAATACAAATAAGACATTAAAGGCAACTTCCTATAAATTGTAGCATTTTTAGAAAAAAAGTTCACAAACCTTCGGAGTAGTAATTGAGGACTCATAAATGTAGCTGCATCTTACCTTCCCCACACTATTTAGTTACTAGGTATGCTTGTATGCATCTTACCTTCCCACACTATTTAGTTACTAGGTATGCTTGTATGCATCTTACCTTCCCACACTATTTAGTTACTAGGTATGCTTGTATGCATCTTACCTTCCCACACTATTTAGTTACTAGGTATGCTTGTATGCATCTTACCTTCCCACACTATTTAGTTACTAGGTATGCTTGTATGCATCTTACCTTCCCCACACTATTTAGTTACTAGGTATGCTTGTATGCATCTTACCTTCCCCACACCACACTATTTAGTTACTAGTTATGCTTGTATGCATATGTGTGTATTTCTGCTGTACATCATTACTCTTCTCTAATGATTACAAAATAAAGAGAGTGAAATATTGCAATGTATTTGATTAGACTATCCATTGTTAAATTTAGATTTTATGTTGTTTCCTTAAGCTTGACTAGTTGCATCTGATACGGTATTTATTTTTTACAAATGTTTTGTTAGGTACAAACACCGTAATATCCTACACTGTGAGCGGTATAGCATCACGTGGGTAAACGTATATTTTAGCAGTATTCGCGATAAGTTAAATCAAATTCGTGTTTGGGTCCGCACCCAAATATCAGCGCCCTCAACGGCCCTCAATCACGATTTTAACATGTTTCTGTTCTGCTTATGGATAATATCGACCACTGATTAACATATACAATGTATAATTATTGGTATTTGAACAATTTTCAATAAATATACTGTGGTTGTCTAATCGAAAAATGACACTGGTTACAACTAGTACAGTTTTAAGGCACTGACATTCAAAACCAAGCTTTCACTCAAGATTTAAACTTGTCACTACACTACCTATAGATAATAATTAACAGACACAATGTTTAGAAGTAATTGACCAATTTCTAGCGACTATATCTTTGGTTATTTTATGGAAAAATATCCCAGTTGCAGCTAGTGCAGGTTTCAATTCTTTTCCTTTTACAGTATGTTCTTATGAATTTATAAAGTCTCAGTGTATCATTTTTAAGAAGCAACTTACAATTTAAAGTGACCATGGTCAGACACAAAGGACTTGTATTATTTGTGTAATTTTCAAATTGGCATAAAATGCCTTAAATTGAACGGGTTGGGGAGTGATCTGAGGAGAGAGATCCCACCAGCAAGGGTCTGAGTAACCATAAGTAGATGACGATCAATATGATAAACAGAGGAGTGAGTAATTCATACTGATCATATTAATGTGATTACATGTGCATTCCACATTCGGGTTTGCAAGTGGGGTCGACTACCCCAACTATCTATTTTGCTTTTGATTGACATGTATGGAATTTAATTTCTGATAAATCATTTTTAAATCTCAGATGAGGAAACTCTCGAAATGGACGGTGAGTAATCAATAAGTCTCAGTTGTACTTTATGACTCGAAAAGTAATATTTACTGTAAAAAAATATATGCAATTTTCAAGTATTTTGAATAAACATGGCTTGTGTTCATTTCTATGACAATGTATACCCTTTTCCAGGGATTACAGGTATTGACTGTCACAGTATTGGGAATACAGTTCTATCTATTAATTTGAAATTCATTGTCAAATCAAATTCAATTAACTCAATAATGACACAATGATGACCAAATATATCAATGCTCCTTATATGTACATGAATTAAATACATATGTGTATACATGTACCTGTAAATACAGGATTGTGTACTATGAAATTCATATAGTATGTACGTATTCTTGTTTTTGTGATATTTGTATTTACTCATACATATTTTACTTGCAAGTGTATGTGTATTTTTTTTACTTTTAGTCATCTGTCTGTCTTCCTGTCTTTGTTTCTTTCAATGTGTGTGTGTGTGTGTGTGTGTGTGTGTGTGTGTCTGTCTGTCTGTCTGTCTGTCTGCATGAATGCATGTATGTATGTATGTATGTATGTATGTATGTATGTATGTGTGTGTGTGTCTGTCTGTCTGTCTGTCTGTCTGTCTGTCTGTCTGTCTATTTGTTTTGCTTGTAACACGATGTTGGGCTCCCTGTGATTATTTTGCACATAGTGTAATAGAATATATCTTATATTTCACTAGAGGAGGAAAGTACCGGTCATACATACGGTGATCCTCACATAACAACATTTGACGGACTTCACTACAACTACCAAGGTGTTTGCACGTACGTGCTGTTCACCGATGGATGTACAGGTCGACGCCCATCATTCAGGGTTGAGTCACTTACTGAGGGTGATGTTAACAAAATGGGAAAAAACATTGCTCGTGTTGCGGCCGTTACTGTCCGTTTGGGAATGGATACGTTGTCAGAGATAGAGATCAAACTACACAAAGGAGGCCTGACACTGGTAAATGCGTTTATTGTTTTTATGTAGTTACTGTTTTTGTTGTTTGGGATGTTTATGTTGTTTTTATAACGAAAAAAGGAGGTTCGCTATACAAGGAAACGTGTTATTGCACGATTGCACTTTTGAATGCCAATACTGACTAAAATGTAACACTTGTACTTAAAAAATTGTCGAACTATAGAATAAATTTATCGATTGTTTTTTGTTTGTTTTTAAGTTTATGTCTATCCAGATAATAGCTTGTTTTGGGTTACATGTAAATGACTTCTATTGTACCAGGAAGATTATATGACTCTGTGACAAGTGGTGAGTACCGTCATGACGAACCAAACTGTATATTGTCAGACGGACTGTCGACTAATACATTTTTTTATATATCTGATACCACAGGTGAATGACATTCCCGTGATAGAGTTCCCTCATCCCCTGGGTTCATCGAATGCTTATTTGGAGCGACCCACTGGAGTGGTAACAGTGGTGAAAGTACCTGGCCAGTTCCATGTTACATGGGACGGGAAAACAAGTATCGATACCCATCTGTACAATCCATTGCACAGCAGACTTTGTGGACTTCTTGGTGATGCTGATGGTGACGTCGATAATGATCTGCGTATGCCTAATGGCATTTTGAGTGATGATCTGACTGAGTTCGGACAGAGCTGGCAAGTGCAAGGAAGGTGGGATAATATAAAACTATTATACAATCTATTACTTTGGATACAAGTTGAAAGGATATATTCAGGACTTTTGAAAGCTTTGTCATAAAGTTTGAATTTATTTGGAAAATATTTGATATGGCTTTCAAAACAGTGATATATGCATAAATTATAATGACGTGTACCTCGTTCACTCTGAATGACCAACAAATCGAATCAGAGTACAGTATCTTTTTCACACTTTATAAAAACATGCCTTTGAATATAACCTCCCACAGGAAACAAAAAGGTCAATTTTGGATTTGTCCTCGTAAAATGAATAATGTTTTATCTGTTTGATTAGCTTTAGTCTTTGCTTTATTTCAAATGCTATTTGAAATTTCAAACCTTTTACCTTGAAATAGAGAAAATATAGAAAGTAAGAGGGAACGATTTCAATCCATATGTTTGCTGAACAAACAGTCACAAGTGATAAAAACTTTAAGTTCAACACAGGAAAGACAAATGTTTTGTCTGTTTGTCTGTTTGTTTGCTTGTTTGTTTGTTTGTTTGTTTGTTTATAACACGGTTCATGGGCTCCTTAGTCTGTGTTAGTTCTACAGGAATAGGTGCACTACAAAGACATCCCAAATTAATTGCTATATTATCTTATGATTAGCACGATCAAATTTTAATGTGTGTATTTCATTACACAGCCACACGACCTCAAAGGTCAAAGGTTCCTATGATAATTGGCGTATAACTTAATTAGTAATCTCTTACAGCCTATTGGGGAACTTTCAAATCCGCCATCTTGAATATCCTGAAAATTGCATCATGGGAAATGTGATACTACAATTACTATGAATTAAATATTGTAAACAATATTGTTACATTGTTTGTAACCACAAAAAACTAGTCATGGTTACCATCACCAATGCGGACCTTTTAGCATGTGCTTAGCGCCCCCCCCCCCCCATCCCACCCACACCCCATTTAGAGTTTTCAAGTAAGCATCGTGCAAGTCATTGAAATGCAGTGAATACAAGTCTAACAGTGGAGTGTTAAGTTACCATCGTAATACAATCAAATTATACATCACGCTATGTCAGTGTACTCAGGGCCATCATCAATTGTAGCGGAGAGATAACTAAGTTAGGGTGAAGGAATACAATACTTACCGTGAATGTTTCAAATATTTTACCAAGACCAAGAATACGAAATATATAGCAGAATATAGCAAACATGTGGGGCTCCTGGGGCTTTGAGGAGGTTTGTCGACATATTATGCAGATACATACTATAAAGGGGAGTAAGTTTATGACACGGGTTCATTAATGCATGTCTACCAGTGTACACAGTGATGTCAGCATCTATCATAATAGAGAGATAATCAGTTACTAAATATGAAGGTTTTAAATTTTTATATATATTTAACCAGACAAACATTAACGAAATAGTAAAAAATATTTGCTAATATATAGAGCTTGCGGGGATTTTATGAGGTTCCTCGACATTTTATTTTTGCAGACACTTATATTTTTTGTATTCATATTTCAGTGCCTGTTAAGATGACAGCAGAAGTTACAGCTGTTTGTTGTCAATCACCATGGTGATAACTATTATTTGGAAATCATGAAGACATCTCCATTCCATGGTTTAAGGGAAGGCTTAAAACTTAACAACTTACGGTTTCTCATTACGTGATTATATTGGTATTTGAGGGCTTCTATTTACATTGAGTTTGGATATGAAAGTGGTGTAGGGTTTCATTAGCTTACTTATATTGCAAGCTGTACATTTACTTCATCGTCAATAAAGCTTATGTAATCTGCAAAAAGAGCGCTGTTTTGTTCTGTTTAAAATAATTGATTCTGCGTCACACATACACACACACACATACATACATACATACATACATACATACATACATACATACATACATACATACACACACAATCAATCAATCATTCAATCAATCAAACACACAAACAAACAAACAATCAATCAATCAATCAATCAATCAATCAATCAATCAATCAATCAATCAATCAATCACCGACCGACCGACCTACCAGCCAATCGATCATATTAATCTATCCATCCATCTATCCAGCCACCCACGCATCCATCCATCCATCCATCCATCCATCCATCCATCCATCCATCCATACATACATACATACATACATACATCAATCAATCAATCCATCTCTATATATAGACCCATCAACCCATTAATCAATAGATCGATCGATCAACCAACCAACCAACCAACCAGCCAATCCACCAATTAATCAATAAATGTACTTGTCAACCATTAAAATTAATATAGATGATATTCTACTCAATGCAGAGATGTTGCCATGGTAAATAGGTTTTGCAGTTCTCTTGAAATAAATAAGATTTCAATTTCCAACAATCTTTAAGTTGTAAATCAGACGTAATGCCACAGTTGAGAACTCCAAACAATCGCAATGATGTAAGCTATCGTCCAACTGACAGAACTTATTGACTTAACGTGTTTTCTCTCATTCCCTTTTCGAAATCTTAAAACATTTTAAACCAGTGCGTAGCAGATATTACATTTATATATACACCAACTCTGGAAATTCCATTGGCTTTGATGAGTTGTGGTAAATTATGATGTTTGAATGGGCAAGAGTTTCCTTATCTGTTGTCAGAAATGTTTATCTAAATGTTTCAATCTACACATCATAATACGCTTATGATAATGTACCACACCTGTTGCTTCAAGGAGGGGTTACTTCTTGTAGACTTACGGTGTGGGGTGTTTATGATATCGTTCAGAAGAAAAGCTGGCTATCAGTCGTTGATATATTGGAAGAAGACAAGCCCATGCTTTAAAATATTCTATGATATCGTTGTTGACTTTAGTCTAATCTGTTCTACCTCAAATCAACATTTTTGCAAACAAAACAAACAAACGAACGAACGAACGAAACGTCCGTTCATCCGTCCATCCACCAATCCACCCATCCCACCATTTTAGGGAATGTCTTTTCATTTTCAATCAGTTCGTGGGACCTTTATATCTGATTATGGCTTTGGACTCAATAGAGGATGTTTTAGATATAACACCACAGTTACAATGTAAGACATCTGGCTAAAAACAAGTTTGTCTGGTTCAACAAAAACTCTCTAGTAAGTAATGCTACAATTTATCATCTGGCTCTGAAATCTATTAACTAATACTGCTTATTTCTAGCACCTTGCGTTGCAAAAATCATTCCTATTTTGTTATGTGTATGCACGATCAATACCCCAACAGATTATAGCCAAATTACGTACATTGTAACAATATATACTTTAATTTCCGGACATATCGGTGAATGAAAATGTAAGAACTGTACGCCAATTGTGTCGTGTAAGGCGACAAGATATCAAAATGCTAATAAAGTTTCCGTTGAAGAAGACGATACGAATTAGCCATGTTAGTATGCTATTTGTCACACCTGACGATACAATGTAGCAATGTTAGTGAGATGCTGTCAAGCAAGACGACAATTTTTTGATAGTGAACTGACTTTCATTGTGTTTGTACTAAACGTCATTCTTCCATTAAAACACGACTCTCAGTGATGCTTAAACTCTTTATTTCCCATGTGAAGTATTTCCAAGTGTGCAGATTGACAAGCTCAAAATAATCCAAGAATGTCAAAAACTCAAATTCGCGTTATCAGAGAAATGATAAGGATTGTAGCTTTGCCACAAGAGGTCCTCTACCGAAGCAAACTTTGGGTCAGAAGACCAACAGTCACTGTGACATACTTTTCAAATTTCTCATCCTTGGTTCAAATACTTCTGGTTTATCAATTTCGATGGTGCAAATCAACATTTCTTTCTACAACAGTGTGATTGGTATCCATGACGACCATTTTAAACAGTCATTTACCTTAACCTAACCTAACGTCGCTTCAAGCTGGCTACAGAATGAGTAAGTTTGGCGCATAGGCCGATGAGATGAATGTAGCGATATGAGATGTGTGTGTGTGTGTGTGTGTGTTGTCCAATTCCGATGTATAGTCAGTTTATGGTAAGATTGTATTCTTCTGCCATCTTAACATGCACTGTAAAAGAAGGACAAGAATGACGTCAGCACATACGAAGAGATAATATTCAATCTAATGAACTGTATTCCTAACATGGAAAGAAAATGTCGTCTGAATCCCTTTCTAGCCTCCTAACACACACCGGAGCAAATATATTAATGATACATGCATATATTATAAAACAAAGCTATGTTACTTTACAGCTTTTAATACGGAAATTAGGTCAAAAAGAGCTTAGTATTGATTGAGAGAATTCTGTCTTCGACTGGCTATTATTAGGGTAACAGTTTAACGGACAAACATTTCGATGGAGCTGGGCCCTCTTCTTCAGTCAAACCAAATCAAATGCATTGTTTGATACCATTGGTGACCTAGTGAAGAGGTGGGGATCAGTCCTCTCGATATATTTGGGTTAGAAATGTACGATTTCGTGACAATATATTATGCATATAAAATCGTTAAATCTTATAAAAATGAAACTGTCGGGATAGTTTGCTTCCTTGCGATCTAAATCCAACATGCTGAGGACTTTGACAATTATTAAATCGTGATCCTGACACTAAAGAAAATCACGTGGCAAGATATATATTTTCATTAAAACGAACGTTTCTTGTATTTGGTGTATTTGGTAAGTAATGACTTCAGATCATACGGTGTTAACTTCAATACACGCTTGATTGACGTGTCATCAGTTGTCCCATCAACGTGAGTGTCTGACTCATGAGTGGCATCATTACCTTTTACGTACGTTCAAATGAAATATACTAGCCTATCTGAAGGAGGATCATGGAGTGCCTACATGTAACAAGCCCCCCCCCCCCCATGTCTACCCCCCTGGTTTCAAAGAGAAATGCGCTACTTATTAATTTTAAATTACTGACAGTAACAACACATTTCAGGCATATTTGCCGAAACAGTGTACATGTGTGTCATGAATGTGTTTTTATCCTGTTCATACTATACATCATTGGTGGGCAAGAGCAACACTTCAGATAAGCTGTATTACAAGTGAAACAAGACATAGGAAATTGCAGTGGACTACATATACAATTTTCCAAGACTTCATTTGTAACCTGGTTTTTCAATTACTTGTATTTTGTTTCGATCTGTAAAGTGTAGGCGTGTCTGATATGTTATCAAATACAACCAATGATGCATGAACCTAGATAAAAATACGTTTGTGAACACACACTGTTTTGGCAAACTCATCATCTGAAATTACTATGCTATTGCAAATGCCAAGAAATAATTTTACATTATAGCTATCACATTTAATCACTGTACCTTCCGGGCACTTGCCAGCTGTCTCCAAACTCTACTAAATCATCAGTCACCTTCCCATCAGGCATGCTAAGATCATTACTGATGTCACCATCTGCGTCGCCAAGAAGTCCACATAGCTTGCCATGTTGTGAGTCATGGAGCTGAGATTCAATGCTTTTCAAGCCATCCCACGTGATCTCGAATTGATTAGCAACTTTCAGAACAACAGTTTTGCCCCCAGGTTTTTCCATCCAAACATCTGAACTTAGGTAGTGTGGAAAGGTCTTCACATGGTTACCATTCACCTAAAAGCCATCATACAGTTGAATGTTAGAGATTTTGCCGAATTATTGAAATTTACTGAGATTTCTCTGCTAACCAGCGGTACATTAAAGCAATGCTTAAAGTGTGTATCTTGTGAACATAACACACACCTTGCAGTATACTTAAAAATATTGGTTTGGTAAAATACAACTACATCTGACAAATAAAAGTTATAAATTTAATAATAATCAGGTTTATTTACCTATTGCCTACCCTATTTGGGTAGTTTGTTACACTGAGTTCGAAAAGGGGATGATTTTATAAACATCAGTTGCCATGGTAACAAAATCAACATATTGTTCAGATTTCCTTACTTTTGGCATATATACTTTAGTCATATCCGTTGTAACACAAATTGTCTAAAATAGGATAGTTGTTTCCATGGAAACATAAAGTACGCTCACAAATGCCGTGTTTTAGTAAAAAAAATATATCTCCTAGCCTGACATGTACCAACAAAATGAAGGGTTTTGGTATTAAAATACATCCTGTGTAGAATAATTTCTTACACTGAGTCCAAATAAATTAAGCAACTAGTGTCTAAGTGAGTGGTCAGGAAACGTTAATATGTATG
This sequence comes from Glandiceps talaboti, assembly GCF_964340395.1. NCBI lineage: Eukaryota > Metazoa > Hemichordata > Enteropneusta > Spengelidae > Glandiceps > Glandiceps talaboti. The sequence continues at coordinate 3,788,715 of NC_135565.1, read as the reverse complement.
TCAGAAGATTTGTGCCGATTACAAGGTCTGATTACAATCCCACATATCAAAGGGCCTGACAAGGAGGAACATGCTACATAGATAAAGACAACGGTAAGATTGTGAAGAAAATAGGCCTTCGCTACAGTTTTCTATTAAATATTACATATAGAAGTTAGCAATCGTAATCAAACTAAGCTTTGAAATAATGATAGCATAACACAGAAATAACGGTTATACTGTACATATGACATTACGATTTTAAAAGGAATGGTCATCCTGTTTGGACAACTTTGAATGAGAGGGGGGTCATTATGTTTTGGATTGTGATCATGATGCAAAGAAAATTCATTTCTACAAGGACCTTGCAATTGTCTGCATTGTGGGTATGTGTTCTTGTCCCCGTTTCTAACCTATATGCTTTAATATTTCTTCATCTAGAGTGAGTGTGGTTGAAACATAAATATACATGTACTACCTACCACACTAATTACACAACATGTCATGTAAATACTCCGCTTTTGCATAATCAATGCTTCACTTACTTTTCACGTGGGACAACAACTGAATGTTCCGTAACGATAACCTTCATTGATAGTTCATAAGCATTAATTTAAATTGTTTTACTCTTCAGATAATAACATTCATGATATGCTTTGTATTTCTGACACTACATGTTATCGACACTACAACTTACAGGTCACCACATTTCATTAGAGGTTAAATCTATATATAGGGAACATAGATTCCAGTTTCTATTATACATAGTAGGTATGATCTGAGCACGTGCACGTAATGTTCTCTAACATACCTAAACCACTTTACTATATCTGCTATATACCAATGTTTCGGACACAACCATTTTTAGGTGATATGCGAAAGTGAATTTTTAGGACTACATGTACTTGATGCGCTAGGTCTAATATATTTAATAACTTCAAAAGTCGTTATGTGTTTCATTACCTTACTGTATTAAATTTTCATAAATGGTAGCCTTAACCACTTGCTAAACCTTATCTGTGACATCAAAATATCGTATGGTTATTAATAATATTAACGACTATCGCAGACTATAACAATGCATAAATGAATTTATTGTGAAATAGCCGACATTAAAACTTTTTTTTAGCAACATCCTCACAACAATGAATGATTATTGGATTATATCCCCTCCTGGTATTAAATTCCATAATACATTGGGTAATATGTCATAGTGAAAAAGGCCAGGGTTTCAATCCCAAGTTTCCGTATGAGTGTTATTTTATCAATTAAAGGCTAGCGTTTCAATCCCAGGTTCTCGAATTAGTGTTATTTTATCTATGGATTACACATGATAATTCATTTGTTCTTGGGCAGCTTTTTCTATAGCGTTGCACCTAATGTTTATTTACACCTACTGTTAAATCCTTCTCAAAGTGAGCCTTTAAAGCTATGGTGCAAGTCACACTTTTGGTGTAGGGTCATAGCAGTACATACGAATTTGTAATTTATTTATTTATAGATGAGGAAGAGAGCAATACACAATCTCAGACTAACAATCTAGTTGGGTTAGCTGAGCATTCAGTCAATCTAGTACATCACGAACAGTTATAAGTTTTGACAAACATGTCGGAGCTTCTCCTCGATCTTCTCTCCATGATTCACTTAAAAATAACAGCGGAGCTATTCTGACCAATAGGTCACTTGTTTTAGACAAATAAAACAAACATACCTTAGCAACATCCCCCTTGTGTAAATCGATAACCGTCTCATACGATGTGTCCATTCCTAAACGGACAGTGACAGCTGCAACACGAGCAACATCTTCTCCCTTTTTGTTGACACCGCCCTCGGTGATTGATTCAACTCTGAATGATGGGCGTCGTCTTCCGCATCCATCGGTGAAAAGGACATACCTGCAGACACCTTGGTAGTTGTAGTGAAGTCCGTCAAATGTTGTTATGTGAGGATCACCTGATTCACCAGGAGGAGGAGGAGGAGGAGGAGTCACCTCTAATACAAAAGATATGTATGTCAGTTAGATTCATACACATTAGCAATATCTAAACCCTATATACACACATATATATGATATTATACATGTATACTTATATATAATATATAATATACACAGACACACGCAGACACACACAGACACACAGTTTGTTTACATTAATTCAACATTTTGAAATCCTCTCAATTATAAGTATCATGTTATATGTTTAGTTGTAACAATGTTGTTATCTATCACGTAAAACAATCTCAACTTACCAAGTGATCGGTTACAGCAGTAACAATGTTGTTATCTATCACGTAAAACAATCTCAACTTATCAAGTGATCGGTTACAGCAGTAACAATGTTGTTATCTATCACCTAAAACAATATCAACTTACCAAGTGATCGGTTACATAACAAATGTATATTCTACAAACAGTCTTCCGGTGAAAGGTCTTGTTCTACCTATGTCTTTCTCATACTTGAAATCTTTGGAAAACGTCGACTTTTGCTTAAACTACTGTATAGCCAGTTTTTTAAAACAAGTTATTTATACTCACCAGGTTCATCTGTGTTAAGGCTAGATTCGTCTGTCAACGAATAATATAAATTAGACAATTATAAAATACATACATATATATATATATATATATATATATATATATATATATATATATATATATATATATATATATATATATATATCAACTTGATATATAAAGAGGACAATTACATCAATTTAATATTAACTATGATATGATAAACACTACATTTACACATGCAACTTATTTGTTAAATGTTCAAATGGGAAGTATGAAATCTGGGGTTAAAGGAGAAGTAATAACACCAATATCATGCAATATGAAGATACAAAAAATACCAAAATAATGTCAGCCCTCGGAATACTCAGTAAATGTGTTCATTAGTTTTGTAAGCTATATTCGATACTAGTTAAACATTGTTATCGCTTATGTGTGATTGGTTTACTAATTTAGTAATTAGTTTACTATAAGTGTATTTAGTTTTTGACATTCCTAATACCAGATCTAGGAATTTGTATTCATCCAATCACGTCTCTATCTGAGAAAGGGAAAATTATATCACATGCAAATTCCCAATTAATTGTTCTTCAAAACAGAAAGAAAAGAAAAGATCCTAAAGCAATCCCATTGTCCCTTGCTCGTCTAACAAAATGGCGGATGTGTGAGAGGAACTTCTGTATTTCTTGGCTTAATAATAGCATGCTTATAATAATTAACGCTTTCCATGTCGGCAGAAAACTTGTCTAAAACTAGCCAGCATTCAATAGAAAAAAAAACTAGTAAACTGAGAGAAAATGCCTTCCGTTCAGAAAAAAAATTGAAAATAGCTGAAGTTTTACGATTAATCCTTCAAATGCAATAAGTCCAAAACGGTACTGAAACTGGGATAAATATAAAGAATACTTAGAAAGTGTACTGTGGATGTTTAGTTTTAGTTTCTAAGGTTTTAGTTCATATGGAATACCTTTAGAATTTACTATATTTGATCAAAACTCGGATGTTAAACGAGATAAAATGGGTTGGTTTGGTACACTTTCGTCAGTCCGGAGCTGGCACCGAAATAGGAGTTAGTACCGGGAGTGATATACTGGCCTTGTTAGCATGGTGGACTGTTTCTATCCTTATCATAATTATTACAATAATACAACCAGTCACGATGCGTTTAAGTTGGCTTTCCTGGCATCCGTCACTTCCGCCTAAGGCCTGATTGAAGCCAACTCCATAGTAATAACACTAGTGGAAGTGAATGAATCTACTCATTTAACACCCAAGTATGCATTAAACGCCGTGTATTTATAAGGTATCCTAGTGTTTACTGGCATATAAAGGACCGAGAATTAAAATTACCAGAATCAATAGTAGAAGACTAAAAGCCACAATAGTTAAAATGTAAATTATTCCCAAGTAAAATGTAAATTATTCCCAAGTACTTCCCCTTTGATATGATATGTTCTTTAACTATGAAGAAACAGATACGAAAAGATTCAAATACATTAAAGCACAAAAATAAGTATTCACCAGAAGACCTTATTTAAGATTATATACTATCATATTGGCAAATAATCAGCATTGATCATACAAATATGTATTAAAGTCTTCTGGTAAACACTCGTTTTTCCGCTTCAGTAATATCTTACCGCCGCGGTTCATACAGAAAGCAATGAGATCTAAAGAAAGAAAGAAAGAAAGAGTTGTTAAATGACAACCACATGTACAAAAGTAAAATCAGTCACCACAACATCATTTTTTATCTACCATAGGGTATGCACAGTACTGTAAAGGTAATCAAAAAATAGTAACAAAATTAAGTGTGAACAAAGTGGAAGTATAAGACAATTGCGAACCCCACTATGTAGAAATAAACAACTGATGTATTAATAGGAGTAATTGAAGCCCCTTTGTTAAGACGGAATGAAACTTTGTATTTTATCAAAATAAATTAATAAAATAAAAATAAACTTTGTATCAACTACTACTACTACTACTACTACTACTACTACTACTACTACTACTACTACTACTACTACTACTACTACTACTACATACCGTCCCCCAATAGTTAACACAAATACTTTTAGAATAGTCTTTTGCCTTACCCACTGTCTCTATTCTAAACAACAAACACTTTGTAAAATTGTTCGTTGTTGTATTTTTCCTATGTTTGTGGATTTACATTGTCTATTGTCCATCCATCTGGTCACTTTTATAGAGATATCATACCTACATACAAATGTTGTCACAAATTATACTCCAAAAGAAAACCTTAATTATGCTTTAATAGGACTTACCAGCATCGTGTTCCGCAACGTATTCTATCTATAAATAAATAAATTGAAAACACGAATTAAAAAGCAGTTCAGTGTTCAACCATTCAGTAGTTTGTTTCTGCTGACTCCCATTCCAAGCCCATAGCAAAGATACCCTTTAAATGCATAAGATCAAATTGATCCATAAGAAGAACTTACTTTCGTGGCCGCATCGGAAGTGTTTTCCTCCAATTCCTCTGCTGTACAAAATTCATGACAACATTCTTCACCAATGCTATGGAAACTTCGCTTTGAACGTCCGTGGAGAAAACTCTTTGCTTCTTTGTCAAGTTTTAAGAATGCTGAAATATAAAATAAAACATACATGCATGTTTTATTGCATGCATACATACATACATACATACATACATACATACATACATACATACATACATACATACATACATACATACATACATACATACATACATACATACATAGTATACATACATACATACATACATACATACATACATACATACATACATACATACACACACATACACACACACGCATACATACACACACATACACACATACATACATACATACATACATACATACATACATACATACATACACACACACATACATACATACATACATACATACATACATACATACATACATACATACATACATACATACATACATACATACATACACATACAAAGTAACTAATCACATTTCTTTGTTTGGGTGTGTAAGCCTTGAGTACATACAATGTTTGTTTTAAAGTGTTAGAGTATCTATCACTAATATATTGACATTCCAGGCTCTCTTTAGTGGTTCATCTTGACGTTCCTTTTTAACAATGAATCCGGCAGTTATTAAAAACCTCTCAAGCAGCGGTCAGGTATGAAACCTTTTTTGTAAATAACTTATTTCAGAAACATCTAGGCTGGCCGATCGATGCAAGCATATTTTGATGGATAGTTACTGTACTTACTTTTTCCCCGCTTGATCTTCTCAATACCGTCAGATACCTAGTAGGACATGCAGAATAGTGAAGTAAGGGGAGGAGAGGGAAATACAGTCACTTTATTTGGTATGGTGAATTTCAAACAATGGAGATGTTTCGATTTGTCTGCAATGAACTTCATTCTTGGAACCATAAATATATATACACGTTTTTCATAAAATTATGAGTGTTTAGTTCTGCCATCAGGTTAGGGGGAATTTCAATATTTGCCGTCAAGTTAGGGGTGATTACATTTTCTGTCATTAAGTTAGGGGGTATTTACTTATTCCAACATCGAGTTATTATATGGGGTGTTTTTTACATACTCGGCTATCAAGTTAACGGGGGGGGGAGACAAGAAAGTGAAACAGTATCTTCATCTCAATAACATAACGATGTTATCATTTATATCATTCGATGTTTGTCAAATACTGAGGTGGATCAAATCATGAGCATTGGTGGATCACGCCTAACCACTATCATTTGTTCTGAATGGCTAATATCCGTTGACAGAATTTTAATTATGATGGCGCTCCAGTCAACCCAATTGTATAAAAAGGGACCACGTTGGAAGTGCATGCTCCCCAGGGAGTTAGGCTAGTTACGTCATTACCTTTCCGTGCCCTTGATAACAACTGTTTAGTGCTTTAAGCACAGAAATTACAATAACACGTCCGAAGTTGAAATAACAAATTGACAAACAAATGGGAAAAGCAGGGCCCAATGAATGGTAAGCTGTGAGAAAATGTGTACCAGTTACAGAGATGAGATGTACAAATAGAACTACACTGTAATGTGGAGAGGTTAGTTTTGAAATATAAAACTATTGGTTGGATTCTCACTTGAAAAAGATGAATATTATTTACATAATAGCATACCTAACTTAAAGGTAATTCCAAATACTCACATTCACTATTGTTATTTTGCTAGACGACATGCTGGTGAAACGTATTCTGGTTTTAAAACTCAAAAACCGTCTGCAAACACCTTAAAAACGACAGTTTTTCAGTCGTTTTTTGTCGGATTTGCTTGAGAGTTTTCGGTTATTTCCGGTCCCATCTAGATCACGCAATTTGTGATGTCATAGAGAGAATGATTTAGAATTTAGGCTATGGCGAGTGTTGTCAATAGGTGACTAAAACTCAACAGTGTTGAGAGAAAAAAATGAAATTTTAGTTAACTTAATTGAGAATACTGATTTAATGGTCGCCGGAGGCGCTTTGTGGAAACGAGTGGATTATGACAAATATTGCATTATTATGCCTTCTTGTTAGGCTCATCAGAGAGTAATATAACTGATTGGTTTTGATTTTTGTCTTCGTCTAGTTTGTGCAATAATATTAACAAGCGTACCATTAAATAGTTTAAGGTAACATTGATACACTTGATGGAGGCCTATTGTAAACGAACATTATGTATGCATTTAGAATGAGGAAGAAAATCTGTAGCTAATTCAAAAGAGTAAAGAGTTGAACTAATATTTCAACCAAAATTTAATTTTTTTAAGTAGCATGGGCCACGTTAGATTTGATAACATTTACGAGAAAATCAGAGTCAAATAGATCAATAATTGATCATTCCAGGGGCTCCCTACAGTTGGGAAGCAGAAAGATTATTGAACTTGTAATTTTAAATATAACGGTACTGATTGTTTTACAACAATAAAATCAACAATTTCATCACAAGAAGAACCAATATTGTAATGTTGGCGCAAAGAGAAAACACATTTTCATATTTGTTTACAGCAAATTATTGAACGTCACACTTTAAGCGAACCCCTTTAAGATAAACTAAACATACATCAATTAAAGAGGCGAAATAGGAGAGTTAAGGGAAATGGATGGTAATGGATGGATGGTAATGGATGAATGGATGGATGGATGGATGGATGGATGGATGGATGGACGAATGGACGAATGAATGGATGGATGGATGGGTGGATTAGTGGATGAGTGGATGTGTAGATGGATGGTTAGATGGATGGATAGATGGTTGGGTGGATGAATGGTTAAAGGAGGCAAGGATTTGTCATCAAAGGAATGGTCTGAATCTTGCTTTGATACGATGGAGATAACTTCATGTAATACATTATATCATGAACGTATTTTCAGATTAGTATGGAACATCTCTAAGTATGATTTTCTGAAGCTTTCAGGGTTTTCGGGTAATGTAATAAGCAGTGAAATGATTTACTTTCTTAAAACTGTTATCTAACATAGCTTTTCATTAAGCGAATCTTATTTGCACTACTATTAACAGTTCGTCAATGAAAAGGAATAGACATAGGGCCACTCAAACAAATACAAATTTTCGCTGCTTAGACTGTGCTATAGCATTCGTTATCATTCATGAATAAAAAATATATGCCATATAAAGAGAAAATTGGCGTCTAAGTGTCGAATATTTACCATGAGTGTAATGTGTAGGCGTCTGTTTTAGAACATCCGGGTTATCTGGTATTCACAGAGACTAAACCCTAGACTTAGAAACAAATACACAACCCTAGCGTCTAAGTAAAGTATTGATGCCCATTCGCGGTTTTATAATTTTTACTTTTTCTTTTTCTTTTTTTCTTAATCTGAACTCTATTTCATTTAGTAAATAAATGTTGCCTTAGCTAATCAAAATACCATATCTCTATTTTAGAACGCGGTGGCATTTCATTTAGCTTACAATCATTCTCGATAGAGTTAACCGCAACTGTATCCTTTTCACAGAATGGGAAAAATGCTACTAATGATGAATGAAATTTCAAACATATTTGATGTTTAGTTGAGTATGACATTATTAAATAGTTAGATTTGTTTTTAGTTTAACACATTTTGATTTATTCCATGAGTCAAACATTCCATAACTTAATATGAAATTAAGATTACAAAGAAGACGAAGTCTGCAACCAATGGAAAGAACATCGAAACGAGAAGTTTTCTTCTTTCGATTTAAACTTTTAATTATAAACAATAATTTTTCGCATTTTGCTCGGTTTTTTGTTACTTTAAAATCAATATGTCTCTCCGAGAGGTAGCTGTTTCATACCTCGATACTAATTTCGACGGCAAGTATTATTACTCAATGAAGTACAGACAGGAAGTCTATATCATTGTCTGTTCCCTCGAAATGATGAGAGTTAATTCGATCAATATTAGAAGTTGAATTACTTAACAGTTTTGTTTACGACTTGACAAATTGACACAATTAGTGTATATGTATGTTTAGCTTATTGACACACACGTTTTGATACCATCTTGTAAAATAAATAAATAGATAGATAGATAGATAGATAGATAGATAGATAGATAGATAGATAGATAGACTAGAGACACTAAAGAAAACTTTCAAAAAATTACTTTCATGGGCCAAACAGAAGACGGCTCTCACTGTAGACACACACACACACACACACACACACACACACACACACACACACACACACAGATATAGATAGATAGATAGATAGATAGATAGATAGATAGATAGATAGATAGATAGATAGATAGATAGATAGATAGATAGATAGATAGATAGATGTACGGACGTACAGATGGATCCATAGATAGGTAGGAACTGTAATGCTTACCCCTCTCTTCTCAGCTTTGAGCGTAGAAATGAATGCTACACCTACCAGCAACAAACAAATTGCAACTCCTTTCATCTTGTTTACCTGAAATCATGGACGTCAATTTAAATAGTTAAAGTATAATGTTGATGAAAACTCTATCTGTTGACAATTTCTACCAAAAATTGTTAAAGTATCGTGTCAAAGAAGAGAAAATGCTAGGAAAAAAATTAAACCAACTTACGTGTATCAAA